>NC_134691.1:38666134-38911134 GCF_050947455.1 Rhinoderma darwinii | reverse complement strand
AATGAAGATATATGTTTACATGGAAACACTTTCAATACAAAATAAATCACTACTTCCCTGCAATGTAACACATGGTCCTGGCACTAAATTATGACCTGATTAATGATTGCAATGCCCAGAAACCGTCCAGCATAACATTTAGTAGAACTCACTAATAAGTTAATGAGCCCCTCACTCAATATGGTCTTAGGTAGCAACAATGAAACAGGTGAATTAAAGATGCACAAAGCCTTTATTATATGAATTTCTATGTTTTTTATTATTTTTGAAACAAAAAGTCCAGTTATTTACTGTAACAGCATGTGGCTATAGTTGTGTGATTGTGGGTGTGTAAGTGCCAAAAAGTCCTTGATCTATTGTAGTTCTCTTGTGCCATGCTAAACACGCTTTAGCAATAGTAAGCAATGGGCAGTCACTTTGTTTTCATTGACAGTGGCTGAGCCTTCCAATCATTGATCAAAAAAGGTATTTATGAGCACAAAAATTGAATGTTCTCATGATGGCGGTTGTTAACAAAACAATTTCCTTTAAAATTTTGGAAACAAATGGGTTCAGTTGAGAGAAGTAAATGGAAGAATGAAGTCCTAAAAGATAAATCCAAACATGTCAAAAACGGACTTCCTTTTAACGTTGGCTCTTGCTATCATTCATTCTCTTCATCCATATCCTATTTAGAAGACAAGTTGTCCCGACCGCTGGCAGCATTATTTGTGCAAAGCATACTGGGTGGATCAAAGAAGTTGGGGCATAAGGAGGCTTACTGTGACTCTATCGCCCAAGGGTCCACATAAGTCTTAAACCGGCCCTGCTTGGGCCAATTTATCTCTCCCTTGTTGGGTAATGTTATGGTGCTTGTGGAGTGGAGACAATTTCCACGTTCATGGCAGCCCTTAAGGGGGTTTAACCTGTGCAACTGCACAGGGTGCTAAAATCTACCGGCTAAAGGGGCTGACCAGAGGCGGATCCCCATAAGTCAGTTATGGGCAGCGCCCTATGGCCCGAGGCTCCCGGGGGGCCTATGGCTGCCCAAAGAATAAAACCACATCGCAGTTTTGTCACATTTTTGCTGCGGACACGGATACAACTGACCTCGCTGGCAAGGGAACCATCGGTTCCCTTCCCCGTCATTCAGCATTTTTTTGTGATGTAGGCGGTGCGATGATGTCATCGAGCTGCTTGCGTTGCTCCGCTGGATGCAGCCTGGTCAGAAGAGACAAGGCCTGCATCGTTGGATAAGAGGACGGCGCTGGTACAGGGACAGGTAAGTGTGGCACTATCTACAGGGGGTGGTGCATTCTACAAGGGGCTGTGTGCCACTATCTACAGGGGGGATTGCGCTATCTACATGGGGGTGGTGCTTTCTACAGGGGGCTGTGTGGCGCAAGCTACAGGGGGTGGTGTTATCTATAGGGCGTCTGTGGCACTCTCTGCGGCGTCGCTGTGTCGCACTATCTACATGGGAGCTGTGTGGTGCTATCTACAGGGGGGGCTGTGTGGCACTATCTACAGGAGAGCTGTGTGGCGCTATCTAGAGGGGTGTGTGCGGTGTGGCACTATCTACAGTGGGGGCTGTTTGGCACTATTTACAGGGGAGCTGTTTGGCACTATTTACAGGTGGGGCTGTGTGGCACTATCTACAGGGGGTGCTGTGTGGTACTATTTACAGGTGAGGCTGTGTGGTTCTATTTATTTGCTGCTGTGTAGCACTATCTACAGAGCAGTGTGTGATGCTATATACAGTTGGGTGTGGGGCACTTTCTAAAGGGGGCTGTGTGTGGTGCTATCTACACAGGCTGTGTGTGGCACTATCTACAGAGGGCTGTGGGTGGCACTTTCTACAGGGGGCTGTGTGTGGCGCTATCTACAGGGGGCATTGTGTTTGACACAATTATATTCAGGGCACGGTGTTTGGTACTATTTTATTCAGGGGCACAGTGTATGGTTATTATTATATTTAGGGGCACGGTGTGTGGCACCATGAGTGTTAGGAAACGTCTGTCTCTTTTAGGTTGTCATGACTACTAGTCAAGCTTCTGGGTTGCTCTGGTTTGAGTTGCAGAGCTACTCCTATTTCTCATTCTGCACCTATCATGGCCAAGGGTGGAGCATTTGAATCTGTTCAGTTTTCTCATTGTTGCTTGTGATTTCTTGTGTATTCATGTATCTGATAAAGCTCCTGGTTACTCCCTGTATCACCCTGACTGTTTGGACTCTTAGAACTGGACTTCGGCTTTGTCTTTGAATTTACCCTCTGCTCACTGATTTGGACATTCTGTTCTCAGCTGGTTTTGACCTCGGCTACTCCTGGTATTCTTCTGTTTTGCAATTTAGACTTTTAGTATCTCTGGTTTTGTATTCTGCTTGCTGATTACCCCTCTGGCTTGTCTGGTTATCCGTTCTGGTATTGCCTGCAGTTGCACATCCTGTCCTACACCGTATTCCGTAAAAGCAACCTGGGCTCTATGCAGCCAAATCCAACCTGCCTTGCCGAGGGCTCTGGTGAAGACCATAGAGTAGCCTTAGACTCTGCTGACCAGAGTCGTGATGGATTTGAGGTAGCTGATTTACCTGCAAGCTTGATCCAGACAGTCCCCAGCTGTCTTTGGGGAATTGCTCATATAGCAATTCCATAAACGTGCACTCTGGGAATTGCTCAAGTAGTGATTCTTTGACAATCAAAGTTTTAGTTTATAGGTGTGGAAATGTTGGAAAAGTGAGGAGCCAGTGTCACCTGAGTGTCAAATTCTGCAGAAATGGGGCATGGACCAGAGGAATTGTCGTTATGAGGTTTGGATCAGATGGAGAAGAAAATAAAAAAACAAACCAATAGAATCTGAGAAGATGTCACCTGTGAGTCACTGGATTTATAGAGAATCTGTCATCTCTCCTGACATGTTTAATATAGAAAACCTTTATATTTCACAAAATGTCTTTGTGTAGTCAAGGGCTAATAGCAAAATGGGTGTTACCATTCCCCTTCTCAGGAGGATGTGTCCCTGCACAGTGTGATACTGTCAGCGATGATTGGAGACTGTCAGATTGTAGGGACTCAGCCCTTTGACAAGGGGAAATGTAACACCCATTTGTTAATGCTTGCACAAAAAAGGTAGTGTTAACAATATTTACAATGTGGCAGGGTGGCGGTTGAGAAAGGGGCCCAAGTTTTGGTAACAGCCCAAGGCCTATGGTCTACTTAATCCACCACTGGGGGTACCACCTGGCCCACCCTGCCATCGGTTCCTCTCCTGCTCCCCTGCAAGCATGCCAGGAACTGTCTCTAGGGTCCCTATATCTTTTTGCTTCTGTCCACACACGAATGCGACAGGAGTTGAAGCAGCAAAACATTAGCTGCACCAAAAAATTAAGGACACCTGTGTATATATTTGTGCTTATTTGATGTATATGTGTGCCTATGTGTTTCTATATGTGCCTCTGTGTTTATATATGTGCCTTCGTGTTTTTGTATATGTTAGATGTGTGTATATGTGCCTATGTGATGTATATATGTGTGTATATCTGCCTATGTGGTGTGTATATATGTGCATGTGTGTATATGTCCCTCTGTGTTTTTATATGTGCCTTTGTGTTTGTGTATATACTGGATGTGTGTGTGTATACACATGTGCCTATGTGGTGTATATGTGTGTATATGTGCCTGTGTTTGTGCATATTTTATACACTTAAAATCTAAAAATCCGATTTACTTATAATAACAGCCATAGAGGGTTTTTGTTAGGCTAGTATGCCAAAAAAGTCTTTCAAATAAAAAATATGTTTTATAAGAACCACTTTCCATTAAATGTCAACAACATTTATTTACTTTATACAATGAGAACAACTCCCTTATATACACATTAGTTCCACTGCAGCTGAAATTAAGAGTGTTTTGAAATTTTTCTTGCGGTTTAGTCGTGGGTTCGTCACAAGTTTCACCAAATTTTTCAAAAACTGTGTGAAAATTGCAGCAAATAACGCCACACCACCATGAAAAAAAAAAATGCCACATGTGAATACACCCTAAAAGTGTATATATAAAAAAAACATCCTGTTGACCAGTTAGGGACTTGCTAACACTAGGAGGGAGAAGAAAAGTAATCAATAGCTGATGCCCTGTGACTAAGCAGAGAGGGCAAGACATGATGGAGGTTGTAGTTCACATTGCCAGTGGTAAACTTAACCCCTTCCCTCTCAGCATCGTTTGCGCTCAGCTCAGTAATAGTTCTGACCTGAGTTAACACGGCGCCATCTTTCCCCGGCGTGTTTGAGCTGTGATACCTGCTGTTTCCGACAGCAGGCTATCACAGCTCAGTGTGCAGGGACCGATCGCGGTGGTCCCCGCCGATTAACCCCTCAGAAGCCGCATTCAATTGCGATTGCGGCTTCTTAGGGGTTAAGCCACAATCGACGGCCCGCTACACGATAGCGGCCAGCGATGACTACTATGGCAACCAGAGTACTAACAATGGACTCTGGCTACGCCATCGACGGAAGCCTAGTGGGTCCCACTATGCTTGCTGTCAGCGAATAGTTGACAGCTCTAATACACTGCACTACGCACATAGTGCAGTGTAATAGAATGGCGATCAGGGCCTCCTGCCCTCAAGTTCCCTAGTGGGACAAATTAAAAAAAGTGTAAAAAAGTTAAAAAAAGTTGTGTAAAAATAAGAAAATAAAAGTTTTAAAAGTGATAAAAGTAAAAATCCCCCTTTTTCCCTCATCAGTCCTTTATTATTAATAAAAATATATAAATAAACAAATAAACTATACATAATTGGTATCGCCGCGGCCATAACGGCCTGAACTACAAAACGATGTTGTTATTTATCCCGCCCGGTGAACGCCGGAAAAGAAAATAATATTAAACCGTACCACAATCACAATTGTTTGGTCACTTCACCTCCCAAAAAATGGAATAAAAAGAGATCAAAAAGTCGCATGTACCTAAAAATGGTACTGATCGAAACTACAGTTCGTTACGCAAAAAATAAGTCCTCACACGGCTTTCCTGATGGAAAAATAAAACCGTTATTGCTCTTAGAATAAGGTAACACAAAAAATAAATGATTTTTTACAAAACGTATTTTATTGTGCAAACGCTATAAGACATAAAAAAAACTATAAACATCTGGTATCGCCGTAATCGTATCACCCCGCAGAATAAAGTGAATATGTCATTTATAGTGCACGGTGATCGCTGTAAAAAAAATAGAATAAAAAATAATAGTAAAATTGCTGTTTTTTAGTCACCACGTCTCTTAAAAATAGAATAAAAACTGATCAAAAAGTCACATGCACCCCATGAAAACTACAATGAATTCCTCAAGGGGTCTAGTTTTCAAAATAGGGTAACTTTAGGGGGTTTTCCACTGTTTTGGCACCACAAGACCTCTTCAAACCGGACATGGTGCCTAATAAATTAAATTAAATTAATTAAATTTCACCTCTACTTTGCTCTAAATTCCTGTGAAACACCTAAAGGGTTAATAAATTTTCTAAATGCTGTTGTGAATACTTTGAGGGGTCAAGTATCTAAAATGGGGTGTTTGATAGGGGTTTCTAATATATAGGCCCCTCAAAGCAACTTCAGAACTGAACTGGAACCTAAAAAATAAATAAAAATGAGGCAATACGCTTCTTACATTATACTGATAATGAGCCGTGCCCACCCCGAGATGACCCCAGTTTTGACCGTTTGTATAAATGGAGACCCCTATTAGACCGTTCCAGTGCCCAGTTTTCCCAAGCATTCACCCTCGAGAATTGTATTTCTATTGATGATTCCTTGGTACATTTTAAAGGGAGGGTTCAATTCCGCCAGTACCTGCCGGGTAAGAGGGCAAGGTATGGCGTGAAGATGTATAAGCTGTGCGAGAGTGCATCAGGGTAAACCTACAAATTTAGGATATATGAAGGGAAGGACACCAGTATTCAGCCCCCAGAATGCCCCCCTTTACTGGGAGTTAATACAAAAATTGTGTGGGATTTGGTGCACCCACTGCTGGACCAGGGTTACCACCTCTACCTGGATAATTTTTATACCGGCGTCCCACTCTTTAACTGCCTCGCTTCCAGAAGTCCTGCGGCATGCGGCACTGCTAGAAGAAATCTGAGAGGCCTCCCTAAGACTTGCTTGGGCAAACACTCAGAAGGGGTGAGAGCAGGGCACAATCTAGCAGCAACATATAGAAGAGGTTGGACGGCAGCACGGAGGGCTTAACGGTAAGCCTCCATGACTGCCATAGGAGGGACAGCCAATAGGGGAAGAGAGGGTTAGTTGAGGCAGGGAGAGGGAGGAGATGGAGCGGGGAGGAGCCGGGGGTGTTATCTGTTCCTCCCGCTGTTTTCGGCATTGAGCTGGAAGCAGCGGGAGGAACAACAAGTAAGATAATCAGCTCCCACCCTCCCGCCCTGAATTAGGTGGAAATTTTGGGGATCGGGTTGGTTTGTGGGTTTGTCTATTTTTTTGTGCTTTTGATGTATGCTTATGTAACTTGTGTTTTCTTTTTTTTCTTTTGAGCAGGTCCAGGTGTCATGGCAGCTGGCGGGGGGAGTCCTTAAGGTTGGTCAGTACAAAATGGTGGGGGCGGTCGCATAGGGGGTATGCGTCCCCAAAAATGGTAGATCATTTGAAGACTTCATAGGGTGTTATCCCTTTGAAGTGGTCTTCTGGTGGTTGGAGCCATCTGCAGGGGTGAGCGGTGCCTCCGAGCTGGTTTACGGTTGGAGGTAAATAGTTGGTGGTGGTTTGCAGATGGCTAATTAAAAGGAAATCGGATAAATGGCTTCAAGGACTTCCCCTGTTCTGTTTAGTGTTAAAAATGTTAATTGTTATTTATGATTCTGACCCATGTTGGGTCATGTGAATTATAGTAGGAATTCTCTGGTCGTATTCCTAAAGGAGTTATCCGAATGTTTCGGATTAAATTGCATTTAAAAATATCGATTAATAAACGGCTGCTGTGGCCATTTCACATCCAACCTCGGTTGTCACGTGTCTTTATTGGAAGGGAAAGGGGAATAAAAGGTTAACATGGTTAATTAGCACATGACTCTACTTAGGCCAGTCATGTGTGTCAAGTACAAGGACAAGAGAGATGTCACACCAGTACCCATGTACCTGTACGAGGTACCAGAACAGAGACCCCCAAACCAGACTGCACCCTGGACTACAATAGGTACATGGGAGGGGTGGACTTGTCAGATCAAGTCCTGAAGCCCTACAGTATTTCTGGAAGCAAGGCCACACGCATCGTACCAGGGCAACACTTTCCAGGAGAAGTTCCCCAAACTGGCAAGAAGGGAAAAAGTCAAAAGAGGTGAAAAGTCTGCTATAAGAGGGGAATAAGGAAGGACACAATATATCAATGTGACACGTGTCCTGAAAAACCAGAGCTCTGTATGAAAGTGTTTTAAAATTTATCATCCATCCCTTTATTTTTAATTTACCCCGGTTTTGCTCACCCTGATGCACTCCGGACAGCTTACCCCTCCTCATCTTTCCCCTCTGAGCCCTGCTGTGTGCCCAGGCAGCTGATAACAGCCACATGTAGGGTATTGCCGTACCCGGGAGAACCCACATTACAGTTTATCTCCAGTGGCACATGCTGGGCACACTATATCGGACACTGAATTGGAATATTTGTATAGAAAATTGCAAATCTCACTCTGCACCAACTGCTGCGCATTATCTTTTACACAATACCTGTGGGGTCAAAATGCTCACTACACCTCTAGATGAATGCCTTAAAGGGTGCAGATTTTAAAACAGGGTCACTTCTCGGGGGTTTCAACTGTACTGGTACCTCAGGGGCTTCTGCGTACATGACTTAGCACCAGAAAAGCTCAAGTAGGCCAAATGGTGGTCCTTTCCTTCTGAGCCCTGCCGTGTGCCCAGGCAGCTAATAACAGCCACATGTAGGCTATTGCCGTACCGGGGAGAACCCACAATACAGTTTATGGGGTGTATATCTCCAGTGGCACATGCTGGGCACAATATATCGGACACTGACATGGCATATATGTATAGAAAATTGCAAATCTCACTCTGCACCATCTGTTGCGCATTATCTTTTACGCTGTACCTGTGCGGTCAAAATGCTCACTACACCTCTAGATGAATTCCTTAAGGGGTGTCGTTTTTAAAACGGGGTCACTTCTCGGGGGTTTCAACTGTACTGGTACCTCAGGGGCTTCTGCACACATGACTTAGCACCAGAAAATCCCCAGTAGGCCACATGGTGGTCCTTTCCTTCTGAGCCCTCCCATGGGCCCAAACGGCGGTTTATCACCACAAATAGGGTATTGCCGCACTCAGGACAAATTCGGCAACAAAATGGGATATTTTATTCCTTGTGAAAATAAGAAATTTTGAGCCAAAACTACATCTTATTGGAAAAAAATAAAAAAAAATTTAATTCACAGCCCAATTCAAATAAATTCTGTGAAAAAACTGTGGGTTCTAAATGGTCACAACACCCATAAATAAATTCCTTGAGAGCTTTTGTTTCCAAAATGGGGTCACTTTTGGTGGGTTTCCATTGCTTTGATACCTCTGGGGCTCTGCAAATGCGACATGGCACCCGAAAACCAATCCAGCAAAATCTGGACTCCTAAGAACACATAGCGCTCCTTTCCTTCTGAGCCCTCCCATGGGCCCAAACGGCAGTTTATCACCACAAATGGGGTATTGCAGCACTCAGGACAAATTGAACAACAAGATGGGGCATTTCTTCCCTGTGAAAATAAGAAATTCTGAACAAAAATGACATCTTATTGGAAAAATTGTCATTCTTTTAATTTCACAGCCCAATTCAAATAAACGCTGTGAAAAAACTACAGGGTCAAAATGGTAACAATAACCATAAATGAATTCCTTGAGGGGTGCAGTTTCCAAAATGGGGTTAATTTTGTGGGATTCCTACTGTTTTGGCACCTCAACACCTCTCCAAACCTGGCATGCTGCCTAAAATATATTCTAATAAAAAAGAAGCACCAAAATGCACTAGGTGCTTCTTTGATTCTGGGGCTTGTGTTTTAGTCCACGAGCACACTAGAGCCACATGTGGGACATTTCTAAAAACTGCAGAATCTGGGCAATACATATTTAGTAGTGTTTCTCTGGTAAAACCTTCTTTGTTAAAGAAAAAAAATAGAATAAAATGTAAATTCAGCAAGAAAAATGAAATTTGCAAATTTCACCTCCACTTTGCTTTAATTCCTGTGAAATGCCTAAAGGGTTAAAAAAACTTTCTAAATTCTATTTTGAATACTTTGTGGGGTCTAGTTTTTAAAAAGGGGTGTTTTATGTGGGTTTCTAATACATAGGCCCCTCAAAGCCCCTTCAGATCTGAACAGGTACCTTAAAAAAAAGGCTTTTGAAATTTTCTTAAAAATATGAGAAATTGCAGTTTATGTTCTAAGCCTTGTAATGTCCAAGAAAAATAAAATAATGCTCAAAAAACTATGCCGATCTAAAGTAGACTTATGGGAAATGTGAACTAGTAACTATTTTGGGTAGTATAACCATCTGTTTTACAAGCAGATGCATTTAAAATTCAGAAAAATTCTATTTTTTCAAATTTTTCTCTCAATTGTGCAATTTTTAACAAATAAGCACTGAATATATCAACCAAATTTTACCACTAACATAAAGCCCAATGTCTCACAAGAAAACAATCTCAGAATCGCTTGGATAGGTTTAAGCATTCCGATGTTATTACCACATAAAGTGAAATATGTCAGATTTTAAAAAATGGGCTCTGAGCCTTAAGGCCCAAACTAGTCTGCGTCCTTAAGGGGTTAAAGGGGTTTTACCACGAGAGCCATTTATGATACACCCACAGGATATGTCATAAACGCCAGATAGATCTCCAGAACGGGGCCCCCTAAACCCCGTTAAGCCGCTGTGTGTTGCGGCTCAATTAGGTATTTTCCAATCATGAAAATGGTTATATGGGTTACGTAAACAGCGTAACTCGCGGAGCTACGTTGTTTAGGTAAGTCTCATAGAACTTAATGATAGTTAAGGAAACAGCGTAGCTCGCATGCTACGCTGCTTCTGTAACTGCCATTCACTACTATTGGAGTTATGGAAACAGCGTAGTTCAGCGAGTTACACTGTCTACGTAATCCACGACCATATAACCCTTTTCATGGTCGGAAAACCCCACATTCAGCCGCAACGCACAGTGGCTGAACGGGGTTTAGGGGGCCCCGTTCTGGAGATCTATCTGACGTTTATGACATATCCTGTGGATGTGTCATAAATGTCTCTCGTGGGAAAACCCCTTTAAGTGCAGGTAAAGCGGAGAAGTCAAACTAACCACCTACTAGGCAGTCATTTTCTGTGAGGGAAACAGTCTGAATATGGCTTTACACTGTGATCTAATCTAATTGTAATAAACTTAGCTAGACATTGTCCAGCGGGTCCTTCTGCCTGGCTGCCACCTCCACTCTGCTCTTGTTGAATTTACCAGCTATAGCTGTTTAGCCCTGTACCTTGCTATACCTGCTCATCACTATCTACATTTGACTCAGATTGACTAACCACGCTATTACTATGTGGCCCCTGTATTGCTACTGCCCCCCGACTTCATTCTGACCCCAGTTAGTTTTGTCACAAAGTTCCTGCCTAATCTTTTGACATTGTACCTCCCTGTTTGGATTTGACCCAACTAGTTCACTAGTTTATGTTCTCTCTGCCCTGCTTCCTCCATGCACAGAGAATTAAATGAAGACAACCCCTTTGTATATGTCCTTTTAGGGCACATAGACATCATAGAGGGGGTGCCACACTCAAGATCCCCCATTATGATCCAGAATTTAGAGCCACTCTGTAAGAGCAGCTTCAACTCTGGTGGACCAAATGGCCGGCTATTCATTTGAGGGGGGAAATGTCCGGCTAACCTTTCCACATTTAATAACAGCTCATAGCTTTGGGTTTAGAGAAGCTGGACCATTTTAGGGTACATACAATATATTGAATAAGTTGTATTAATATTTTTTAGGGGACTGAAAAAAAAAAATTAAAAAAAAAAAATTATTTTATTTTTATAGCATTCACTGTACGGTATAAATGACATAATACATTTATTTTGCAGGAACCAAGTTTATATTGTTTTTATTACGTTTTACTACTTTTACACAATAACACATTTTTTACAGAATGATTTGTTTTTGCTTTGCCACATTCTAAGATCCATACATTTTTATTTTTCTGTCGTCTGAGCTGTATGAGGGGTTGTTTTTTGCTAAGTAACCTATGGTTTTTATTGGTACCTTTTTGATTACTTTTCATTGTGTTTTATGGGAGGCGAGAGTAAAAGAAATCTGTTATTCTGGCATTGTCTTTTATGTTTTTTTTGTTTTGTTTTGTTTTTTATAGAATTTACTGTGTGGGATAAATAACATAATTTTGAACTCATTTAATAAATTTTATTGTACGAGTCATTACTACATTACGGGTCTTTTCATTTATTTTATTTATTTTATAGTGCGGGTCGTTACTGATGTGGCGATATCAATTGTGTGTCATTTTTATTCTTTTTATAATTATTATTTTTCTATAATAAAGCATTATGTTACGGAAAAAAAAAAATTATTTTCTTTTTTTGAAATTTTACTGTTTTTTTTTTCTGAACACTTTATCTGACTTAGGCCTCATGCCCACTTCAGTTTTTTCCTTCAGGGTGCTATCCGTTTTTGTCACAGATGGCACCCTGAACCCATTCATTTCAATTGGGCCTTGAACACTTCCGTTGTTTTAATGGAACCGTGCGGCCGTTCCGTCAAAAGTAGGGCAGGTCCTAGTCCTGCCCGTATTTGACGGAACAGTCCAAGCCTTCTCATTGAATTTGGTTTGTGAAACAACGGACTGCACACGGAAGCCATCCGTGTGCAGCCCGTGTGTGTGACGGGACCATCAATAAATAACGGCCGTTCAACGGCCGACGGAAGTGTGCATGAGGCCTTAATGCCACAGCCTGGCCCGATAACAGCCTAATTATATGCACTGAGAGATTTAAAAAAAAAAAAAAAAAGATAACATATGTGACAATCAGAGAGCAAGTATGGTCCCTGATTTATAATATGAACAAAAGTTCGTGTTACTCCTCCCATGGGTCCCCTGAAGCCATACAGGGACAAGAGAAGGATTACAGATCCTCCTGCTCTCCCTGCACTGCTGACATCACGCCTCCCACTGCCTCCCCTGGTTTTTACACAGGCTGAAGTGTGCACTACAATGCTAGAGTCACAATCCTGGGCCTTGTATTAAACTCAAAACTCTTAGTAGGTCGGTAAACAGATTCCGGTGAGAGGCCAGGTATATGGCATCAGTGGATTGGTAAGTAGGTGAGTATACTGCTTTGACTTTTTTGCAAACGAAATACGTATCTGCAAATTTTACTGCGGATCTGCAGTTAATCCACAGCAAAATCTGCAACACCAGGATTTGATTGCAGATTTTAAAGGGGTTTTCCAGCTTCTGACAACTGATAACCCATCCACTGGATAGGTCATCAGTACATGATCTGTGGGGGTCCGACACCCAGGCCCCGCACATATCAGCTGGTTCTATGCCTCCGTGCACCGGACATACATGCCGGAAGCAGTTAGCTCCGGTCATGGAATAACGGCCAAGCTGCAGTACTGCAGCTCTGCTCCTATTCAAGTGAATAGGAGCAGACCTGCAGTTTTGCAGCATGGCGGCTATGCTATGTATGGAGTCAACTGCTTCCGGGCTCCATACATAGCATTATGTGCCACAACATCCGGTGCCCGCAGGCCACCAGAGCAGGGTCCAGGTATCGGACCCGCACCGATGACATACTGATGACCTATCCAGTGCATAGGCCATCAGTTGTCAGAAGGTGGACAACCCCTTTAACTTTCCCATTAAATTCAGTTGGGAAATTCTGCAAAATCCGTGCACGTTCTGTGACAAGAATTGACATGCTGCATCACAGTCCAATTTTCTGCATTGAAAATTTCCATAGCATTTGGATGAGATTTGTTCAAATCTCCTCCACTTTACTACTACTGAATTCCGCTGCAGATTTTACATCTGCAAATCCTGACCCAAAATCAGCAGCATTTCCGTCCCGTGTGGACTTAGCCTGAAGCTCCATGAAAGTGCAACTTCACTTTAACTGTATGTACTTCCCTACAGCCTCAACTCGCTATATAGAAAATATGATGGAACAGAAAAACATGCATATGAAATTCACAATTCAGAAAACTATTCTCCTCAAGTCAAACCCAAAGGCACATTAACTCAATACAAATTAAATACAATTTATATTTCAAATCTTGAGCACTCAGAGAGATGTTCTGTTTATTTTTTCAGTCCCATGAAATGTCATTTAGAAAAGCAATTTTTCAGTCTATGATAAGTCAATATTGGTATTGATAAAACAATATTAAAATCTCCGTGACAACTTCTGTTAATTCTGTAAATATTTCTATCATGGTAAACATGACTTTCTTTTCTTGTTGCTAATACTAATGAGTTGTACTGATCAGTAGATAAGTAAAATGTAGAAGCGCACATATTTCTTAAGAACAAGAAAAGTCTCAGAACTATGCATCTGCTTAGTATATAACTCCACATGCAGTATACTGAAAATAGAACAACAAGGCCTTTATTTGTACCTTGGTAAGTTATAGTGAATTAACCCAGTGGCACACAACCGAGTGCCGCTCGGGCTGTTTTTCATGGCATCCGAGTGGCACCTGATAGTTTTCACGGACCCACTCACTTTAGTGGGTGAATCGGGTCCGTGAAAACGGACCCGTCTCTCCGATAGGTGGAAATATAGAACATGTCCTATCTTTCTACGGATCACGGACGTGACTCAGGCGGCACACACAGTCGTGTGCATTAGCCCTTCGACTAGGGCTGCACTGTGACTTTTGTTAACTCGTAAGTGGTGGTAAAATCATGGCATTAAAGTGATACAACTTCAGTGTGTCTGTATAGGAAACTAGGTGGTAAGCAAACTTGTGATCATCGCAAAAGTTTCAGCCTGGAACAAACTTTCTGTTAAGTTTAGTGATAGAACAGTAGGCTTTTCTTATTACACATCAGCCGAAGTAGAGAAGCAGAGCGGCAGTGCAAAGTATTGGCTTGACATGCGCAGTCTCTATTTTTTTGTTTTTGTTCGTTGACCTGCGCAGTCTTATCTTCCGGACGCCGGGTGCCACAGCCTTCCTTATTTTCTTATCTGCTATGGAGTGGTAAAATAGATTAGACATAGTGTCCTGCATATATAAAGACCGGAAAACCCACCAGCCAGTTACCCCTGAGGAAGCTGACCTTTGTATCAGCGATACACGTGGAGCTTCAGCTGTGGTGTATGTTTTGACCAGACATCTATTATTTGTTCTCGCCCTACACTTATTGCTTTTTACATTATTGATACCATTTTTTGCTGCCTTTTGGGTCAGACTTATGATTCTGTTTTATATTGTCCATTATATGTCACATTTTTCCCTTATACCTTGTGGATATATATTGAGTTATATTCTGGTATGCATATACTTTTTTCTCTAGCACTTTGCAGTTTAGATTCTGTACAGGGAATATTTTATGTTATATATTAGATATTTTGGTCAATTGGACAAATCATTTGCTAATCTATCTCTGTCTGGTCCTTATCTTGGGTGATCGCCACAGGAGAGTAATTTCCCCTCTCTTTAATTGTGTTTAAATACTGTTTTTGTACTTTAATAAAGTGTAATTTTTTTCTTTATTTTGGTTCATTGTTCGTGTTTCTTTTTTTTTTTTTTATTATGTAGTCACTTGTTGCATGTAAATTTAGTCTATTTAAGGCTGGCTTTACTCCCTAATATTTACACTTATAAGTTATACCCGCAAGTTTTTTGGCCGCCATTCTATACAAAGTATGGGAAAGGACATAGATAGGAATGGAGCAACAGTCTCAGCCTTTGAAACAAGAGATGGATTGGTGGAGTTTATGCTTGTAACTAAAAATAGCTGAGAAGTACATATGTGACAGTTGCCAAAATATCTATATATATATTTTTGTACTTTATGATCATTATGTCCTTTAGAGAAGGCAAATCAGTACTCCAGGTACTAACCTTTTGTTCAGTTTAGCTGTAGAGCACTGAGCTTTTTCTTATTACACTGCAGCCAATGTAAATAAGCAAAGCTGCAGTGCAAAGCTTGGGAAAGGACCATAGACTGGGATGGAATATCTGTCTGAGTCTCTGAGATGATCAGTAATGTAACAGGAGGTAGATTTTTTTTATCCCAGTAGTCTACAATGAATACTGTAGCTGACTTGTATTCACAGACTACAGTGGTGTCCTGATGGACTTTATGCAGTGGCGGGACTACCGCTATAGCAGCTACAGGTCCGCAAAATGAGGGGGCCATACCGCCCGGACCGGCACATAAGTGTTTTTTAAATGAACAGTTATGTGACGGGCTGGGCAGCACGGGCCCGCACAGTGGCATCAACATCAGCTCCCTGGTCCGCCATTCACTAGGCTACAGATGACATCACTGGATCGCGCCAGTATGCGCAAGGGTCCCTGTCTTGGAATCTCATTGACTGCAGGACTGAGGAGGCTGTGAAGCTCCGTTTTTTTTTATTTGTGTGTTAGGCACTTTCTACAAGGAGGTGTGTGCTGCACTAACTACAAGAAAGGGTGTGTAGCACTATCTACAGGGGGCTGTGTGTGGCACTATCTACAGGGGTACTGGCACTTGTTTGGGGAGCACTTTCTACAAGGGTGTGGGTGTGGCACTATCTGTGGAAGAGGGGGCCCAGTCAAAAGTTTGCTATGGGGCCTTCCTAGTTACAGCCTTTCCTAGTTACGCCCCTGAGTTTATGGTCATAGCTAAGGAAGGGCTGTACAGAATTTTATACAGCTTGAGGGAAGAGAACAACTTATGATTTTATATATTTAGAGAGTCTACCAAGTGTCTCAGGAGCCACCTGTAGCTGGTAGACCTCTTTAATGCGGCACCTGGCTGCGTGTCCAGTGGTGGTGTGCATGGGTAGGTGCTGGATTTTAAACACTTGTGGCAATAGGACTGAATGAAATACCTGAATTCATTGAGTAAGAGGTGTGTCCCAATACCTTGGAAATGTTACTGTGCAGGATAATGTGGTGTCACGTACAATATAGCATATCATGGACATCCATGGACAACACTGTTGCTGTTTCCAGATACAGTAAGGCCATGTCCACACTGTATATTTTGGAGAATCAAGAGCTCGTTATACGTTCTAAAATTCACTCTAAATACACCTGCAAACAGCTTCCCTACTGATTTCAATGGTAAATACATTGTGTAGTTCATATGAGGCAAATTTTTATGGTGCTGAATTTAAAAAAACGCCTTGTAAAAATACGCTTTATAAAAAAAGTGACATTTCACTTCTTGGAGCATTTTACCAGCTGTTTTCTCCAATTTCCCATTGATGCTTCAAAAAAACACTTCAAAATACGCTTTAAAAAATGCTTGTAAAAATAAAAAACGCTTTAAAAATCACCTCCAATAATGCCTGGATTTTAGATGCTGTTTTCACTTAAAATTAGACTTGTATTTTTAAGCCTGAACATATACCGTGTGAACATAGCCTAAAAACAGAGGCCTAAAAAAATCTGTTTCCTAACACATGGTTAAAAAATCACAGTAATTTCTTGCAATTAACCCTCATGACACATTATTTTTGCATACATAGAACTGTGGAACTTTTGATAATGATACCGATTCCAAGAACAAGGAGGGAACCCTATTTAGGATCTGACCACATGAGAAAAGGCCCTTTTACACTGGGCAACTATCGGGCAGACAAGCGCTGACAGAACGCTCGTTGCCGATAATTGTCCTGTGTAAACATGGCAGCGATCAGCAGATGACCGAGCAAACGCTCCTTCATCTGCTGATTGTATCATTTTAAAAAATTGAAGTATTATCATGGTCGGCAGCTCATCTCTCTGTGTAAACAGGGGGCGGGCTGCCAACATGATAATAATATATGGGGACGAGCGATCGGAGTAACGACCGCTCGTCCCCATCCATAGCTCCTGTCGTTGATCGGCACTCGTTGCACCCGTCAAAACCAGTGTTTTGGCCGGTGTAATAGGGCCTTAAGTGAATGAACTGATCCACTACTGTGTCCTTAAATTGGTTAAAAACAGGTCTGATAAATATCTGGAGTCTGTTTTAGGCAATGTACCTAAAGAAGTTTTCCCATTAGGACAAACAATCTTCATATGCTCTGTTTAAAGAGGCTCTTCAAAATCCCCTATCTGAGGGCAGCACAGCATAACGGTGGAGACACTGAGATCAGCGATATATGGTTTTCTATGGTTTGATTAGGTATTTTCATGTAAAAAGTAAAATCTGCTGCCAGGACTCATAGAGAAAACCTGTGAGTCCTGTGTACCCCGCCCACACAAAGTGATTGACAGCTTTACTAATATGAGAATGTATACAGGGGGAGCTGCCTATCATTGTGTGTGGGTGGGGAGAGCAGGACTCACAGGCTTTCACTATGAGTCCCGGCAGCATTTACACAGCTTTTTACATGAAAATATTGAAGAAAATCACAGAAAATGATATATATCTCTGAGCTTAGCATCTCCCCCTCTATCCTAAGCTGATCTCTGTTTGGAGACCTACAGGGCCACTTTGAGACCACCTTCTATTAGTCAAAGAAAAGAGCAGCTCCTATTCTGGAGTACTCACTACTCTGACCATGTATTACGTGGTCTACCATTCATTCATTTGAATGGGTGCCATGTAATACTGCATTACCCGGCAGCGGCTGGAGTAGTGGGAATACTCATATTCAGCTAAAAGTTGGATGGGTTATCCAAAGCCTACAAGACTACATTGACACTAAAGTATTATGCCCTATAGGCAAGTTTCCTTTCCATGATTCCAGGTATGAACAAGGTCAGGTGACTTCAAGAGTTGCAAATTGGGAGGGGAGGGGGAGCAATGCAAATGCTTTTTGGTTTAGTTTTTTACATTTCTGCATTTCTTTCACTTTTAATGGTGCATCATTATTTGAGGTTAATCTGTTCATAAAAACAGATTTAAATCAATTACAAAAATGTTTTCCTTACCAATAACCCCCTCACCCCTGCCTTCTAATGTCATCCAATGTAGGCAATTATGTTTTTAATTTAAAAAAAAGGTAATGGAAACATATGGTGGGGTCAGCGGGAGGTAATGTTCCAATATGAACATAGCCAAAACTATTACAAAGTGCAACAAAATGTTTTTTCTCCTTCTCCCCCTTGAGAAACTTGAAAATTTGGGCAGTTTTGAGGCTTTTGTGAAAGGATATTATATTGCACGTTTGTTCTTCTCACCCTTCTGTGGCTTCCATAAGTCATTTCACTTAATTAAGCCGAGTTTATCACGATTAAAAATACTTTGTTTTGCAAGGTTAGTATCATTTCTTGTTGAGCATCTGGATGGTTCACGGCTTCGTTTTCTTTTCAGACCTCGAGTGACTTTCAAAGGCTTTTATTTTGCACTGCTATTATTTCTACCTGAAGAATTACAACTATATTTTTATGCCAATTAATCTCAGAATTCTTGCTTTTATTATTAGGCTATATGTAATGAATGGATGTACATTGGAGGTTTAATAGATTCTATAAATTAGTTTCTTTTTATCGTCATGTCTGGGTAGCTGGAATTGCTACTCAATGAATATTAGTTATGGGATGATACAGAGGGGAACTTTATATCTGTTTGTCGTTTTGCTTTGTATTTTTGTTTGCAGTGGACCATGGCATCAGCACAGGACAGCAGAGGAAAGTGAACAAATTCAGTATATGCCATAAATACTGTGGTTCTTAACTACGAGTGTATGTGTAATTTTGGAAGTTATTGTTTATTATTGACTTATACATCATTCAGCCATAACATTAAAACCACCTGCGTAATATTGTGTAGGTCCTCTTGTGCCGCCAAAACAGCTCTGACCCGTCGAGGCATGAACTCTACAAGATATTTGAAGGTGATCTGTGGTATTTGTCATCAAGGCAGTAGCAGCAGATCCTTTAAGTCCTGTGCGATGCTTTATGTGTTCTGACACCTTTCTATCATAGCCAGCAGTTATTTGTTCAGCATTTTGTGCTACGGTAGCTCTTCTACTAGGTCAGACCAGACAGGCTAGCCTTCACTCCCCACACACATCATGAACGTGTATGCCCAAGACCCTGTTGTCAGTTCACCGGTTTCCCTTCCTTGGAGCACTTTTGGTAGGTACTAACAACTTACATACCGGAAACCCCTCACAAGACCAGCTGTTTTGGAGATGCTCCGACCCAGTCGTCTAGCCATTACAATTTATCCCTTGTCAAAATCGGTCAGATCCTTACCTTACTACTTTTCATGCTTCTGACATATCAACTTCAAGAACTGACTGTTCACTTGATGCCTGATATATCCCACCAGAATGATTAGTAGTTTGGGTTGGGGGAAGAAAAGATCCGTGCCTGTGTGCACGTGGTGAGTGGAAAGATCTAGAGGCCTGGGGTGTTCTGATCGGTTGAAATGCAATTTGAAAGCTATTAAGACTACCCAGTGCGTGGATGAAATTTAGGCTTTATGGATTTATGGGTGTAATAACCAGCTGGTTGTGGACCCACTGTGCTACTCAAACGGGTTGACTTTGAGCCACCTTTAAGAGCATTGTCTAAGTAGCCTCCACGGTATTAACCCTTTAACCCTGTATGGGAATCTGGTCTTCTCTGTGGGGAGGCTACCAGATTGCTACCTTTTGAGGTGTGAGTAGCAGTAGGCCCAGTGGACCAGGAGACAATGGTGAAGTACATCGTGGCCTCAGGCACTGGCAGATGATACTGTAGCAGGCAGGTATAGATCTGAGGTCACAGTTCGTAGCAGGTAGCGGGTCTTCGTGCTCACAGCAGGATACAGGCTGCCAACAGGTAGTAGGCCACAGGCTCATATCAGGAAGCAGGATACAGAGTGGGATACGGGCTGGTAGCAAGTATTGGGATACCGACTAATAGCAGGTAGCAGGATACGGACTGTTAGCAGGTAGGTGGATAAGGAACGGTTAGCAGGTAGTAGGATACGGATAGGAACCTTTGCAGGAACAATCTACGTTGCCCCAATGTTTCTCAGGGATCAGGTGACCAGTAAAATGCCATAAATAAGCACTGGGCATCAGAAATTGTCTGGGGATGACTGTGAATGCACATGCTGGGCCTTTAGGTGATCCAAAAGTAGATCAAGAGCGCTAGCGGCCGGGGTAAGTTACCTGGTGGCAGGGACTTGCTAGCAGGAGCGACACCCACCGCCAGCATTACAAAGGTTTTATATTGACCCTTGAGGAGGGTGTATCCAGAAAGGGTGTACGAGAGGCATCGAAGCGACTTAATCTTTTTGACACAGGGAAGTGGGTGCAGCAATGAAAAAATATTTTTTTTTTCAAAAAGGCATTGGGATCTCTGATAGGAAATATCCCATCTTCTGTCCATATCCCAAAATACCTTTATATTGTAAGCAAAAGTATACAGTGCATCACAACTTGCTGCTTTTGAGGCTGAGTAGCGGAAAACTGATCATAGTGCCCATGCTAAGCCATGTCCACCACTGAAATTGCTTACGAATATCATGTGAGCTAAAGAAGGTGTCCTGGTCTAATGAATGACATTTTCTTTTACATTATGCGGTTTGCTGGGTGCGTGTGCATACACTTACCTGGGGAAGAGATTCCACCAGGATGCCATATGAGAAAATGGCAAGTCAGCAGAGGCAGTGTGATGCTCCGCACAATATTCTGATGGGAAACCTTGGGTCCTTGGATTCATATGAATGTTACTTTGACTTGTACCACCTACCTAAACATTGTCAAAGACCAAGTATAGCCTCCATGGCAACAGTATTACCTAATGGCATTGGCCTCTTTCAGCAGGATAATGCGTCCTGCCACACTACAAAAAATGTTCAGGAATGGTTTGAAGAACATGAAGAAGAGTTCAAGGTGTTGTCTTGGCCTCCAAATTCCCAAGATCTCAATCTGATCGAGCATCTGTGGGATGTGCTGGAAAAATAAGTTCGATGCGTGGAGTCCCCATTTTGCAACTTACAGGACTTACAGGGAACCTGTCAGCCCGTTTCTACACAATATTAGGCATATGGTTTTAATGCTTTGGCTCAATGGAGTATAATTGGCCATTATAAGGACCTCTTTGCTTTTCTTCAGGAACACAATATACAGGGTTACTGATATTGACAGGGATCTGTCTGATTGCCAGTAGAGGGTCAAGGAGGAATTTTTTGGCTCTAGGGCACATGGAACAATGCTTTTCAAGGAAGTTTTTTGCCTTTCTCTGGATCAACATAAGTTTGTAAGTAGTAAAAGTTGATTCTTTCTGTCTGACTTTGGGAATGCTGTTCAAGCATGAAACCTTTCAAATATGCCATGAAATGTGTGGAGAATTTACACAAATACAATTTAAATAGTAATTTGAAGAAAGTGAATTTCCAACTATAGAAACAAATGAAAGATGAGTTTAAACAGAACTAAATATTTAATGTTCCTTTGTTGCTGATACATTTTAATAAGAGGAAGACATTTTTGTATTCAATGTGACAAACAATTCCGTGTTCACCTCTAGAAATCTATTAGAATTTTTAATTGATGAAATTGCATTTTCTACAAAACTTGCCAAATAATGAACTTTCTCCATAAAAAAAATCTCCAATTACCAAACAGGAAGAAGTGACAGCCTGGAAGATTTGATTTTGTGAAATAATACTCTAGTGATTATAGCCTTTATTGTAATCTATAATATGATTTAAGCAAAATATGTGATTTGGAAATTTGATTACAGTGAAATAACAAAAAAATAAAAGTACTTTTAACTTAGTCTGCTCAGTAGTTTGTGCTCCAGAGCTGATCTTCCTATTATAACTGGAGGCAGGAATTTACCAACATATTTAAACATCATAGATGCTATGTAGGACAGAATACACAGAAACTTCCTTGCTCTTCTTTGCCTCTAGCGCCTCTCCTTACTCTGTATATATGTTAGGGTGCATTTACACGTACAGATTTCTGAGCAATTTCTAGCCAATCAAACTAATATCAGTCTACATTGATGTGTGCAAATGGTCTTATATGCCCCTCAAAATTTTCTGACCTGTATAAAAATCTTCGTCTGCCAATCACCAAAATTCTCACCATCATTTGAGTATCTGAAAGAAATCAGAAAGACAACTTCATTATAGAAAATTGGAAGGATTTATAAATCACAGAAAATAACATCTAAAAAAAAACATCGTTTTAGTGTGGATATCGGACCAAGTCCGACAAATCTAATAATTTTGGCTAGATCAGCCAACAATTCCTTGTGTGATGGGGCCTTTCTACAGTCCCTAATGGATCCTGCCGCTTAATCTCAAGGTAGAGATGTCTGGGAGCTGCTTATACCCCTCTCTCCATTAAATGTGCATGTTTATAGTGTGTCGTAAGCGATAGCTGTCGGTCAAACGCTTGTCAATTTTTTGGGCATGTTGGATTTTAGCATGTCTGCTTCTTTGTTACTGCAGGAAATAAACCACTGTCATGTATGTGATTGCCCTCTCCCCATTAAAATACGCATATTTATAGGGGGTTGGAAGAGATATCTATCTCATGCATTTAGGCTGGTCATACACATTAGATTGCTTTTGGCAGAATGCTCGGGGAGAGTTTGAAGGCCCCCATACTTATTAGATGGTTGGAATTAGAACATAAAGTACATAAAGAGGAGGTAATCTCACACTGGCAGCTTAAGGACATCTAGGAATGTAAACTCAACTTCTTAGAGTCGCCATTGATTTGATAATATAAGGAACCAATAAAATGCAATATGGCAAACTGCCAAAAGTAGCAAACCCTGAGAGATGGATTTACCAGCTGGGCAAGGAAAATTTCTGTTGATGCTCTGCTTCTACACTTATAGGGGTTTTCTTGAACTTTTATATTGATGGCCTATCCTTAGGATACAGGTAGGTCCCCAGTATGAAATCGGTGGTGGTGCAACTCCTAACAACCTCACCGATCAGCTGACTAAAGGGGCCAGTGATGAATTTCATAGTTTACCAGGCACAGCGCCGTAGCTCAGCCCCATTCACTTGCAATCCCAGGCAACGCTATCGACGTGTACGCCGCTGTGCCTGCTAAACTATGAAGAAGCCGCAGCGTCCCCTTCCATCAGCTGATCGGTGGGGGAGATGGGAGTTGGTCCCTTACCGATCTGATATTGGATAGGTCATCATTATGAAAGTTCTGGAAAACCCCTTTAAATTATTGGCCTAATGTGATAAAATAAATTCACCTTCTGATCAGTCTAGAGATGTTTATGCAAACTTCTTATAAATTGGCACAATTTCTGTGAACTGTTATTTGGTTGAATGCAAGCAGGTTACAATTGCTGCAAAACTGTGAAATTGCCAAGGAAACATGAAAGCAAACTCGAGTCGTCCAGCATTTTTTTAGAGGGTATGGTGGTATTATTTAGGGTATTATTTGGAAATTGAATTGTAGCATTATGTGTCAACTATATGGCAGTATTAGGCTATGTTGACCATGTTTTTTGAACTACTTTTGAAACATATGCCTGGAAAAGCTCCTGATGTATATGTTAAACGTAGGCTGTGACGGATGCCCTTTCATGATGTGTCTGTTAAAGGGATACCATTAAAGCCTATGGGTGACTGGTGAAAAGGGGACTTGGACTGTCACCAGCACACATTACACTAGAATTGCACTTAATACTGTTTTATTGTATATATGTATGCTGTTTGCAATGTTTGCACAATTATTATATTTTGCTCTGTATCTTTAATTTGTCTGCCATGTTTACTTGGCAACACCAGTGAGCGCAGGCTGACAGTGACGAGTACAGTGGAGCTACTGCCAGTGCGGGTAGAAAGAGAGGTAGTGCATGTTTCTGGCAGAACTGACAGTAACGGAAGAATGTCTGGGAGAGGATCGGGTCGAAGCTAAAAGGCTGACAATAGAGTCCTGTGGGGTGGTACGCACCCAGAAGATTGATCTGAACCGACTGCTGAAGTGACTAGAGCTCAGAAAAAAAAGAGGCCCTTGTGTGAGAGAGTGCACCTTTACAGTGTCAGGGGGAGGATTGGATCCCTGCCAGAAGAGAAGTTGTGGCTAGAGGCTAAGCCAAGGAGGAGTCGTGTGACCATGTGTACTGTAATCATCAAGCATTGTGCCCAATTGTGTCTGCAGTCATTATGCTGTGTGCAATTGTATATATACCGCCAAGGAGGGCCGATTCTATATTTTCTGCTGTCTGAGGCGAGAATTGAAATGGCGCCCCCCAGATCTTGATTGACATCACCCCTGGTTGTTCTACATCTCTAGCAGTCTCCTACAACTCTTGCGGATGTGCCGTTGCCTTTTACTCCCGTGGCTTGTGCGGTGCAGTGATGAAGCCGGGCAGAGTACACCTCGCTGCACATTGCGTGCCCAAGGAGTACAAGGAAATAGCACATCCGAGAAAGTTGGAGGAGACTGGTAGTTATGTATAACAGCCAGGGGGATGTCAATCAAACATGGAAAGTTGGGTTTGGAGGCAGGACTATGTGACTTTTCAGGATAGCGGCACTGTCCCATGAACCTTTAATGAGTAATTAGCATATAGTGTGCGCTGTTTTAAAAGTTGATTGTATAGATTTAGCTGTATCTGAAAAAAAACATACAAGGGAATGTTTGGAAATATTGTCAGGTCATGTATTACCACATGGTGGTGGTTCAAGGGGTTAAAACTGCCTGACAGGTTAAATATACAATGAATTGAAAATAATTCCATCTGCCCTGCAATTTTGTTATTATAAATATATCCTATATAAGTACAGCTCCAGAACCAAGCTCATACACATATACAGTACTAGAACCAAGCTTGATACATATATACAGCACCAGAACAAAGCTCAGTACATAAATACAGCACCAGAACCAAGCTCAGTACATAAATACAGCAACAGAACTAAGCTCAGTACATAAATACAGTACAAGAATTAAGCTCAATACATAATATAGTATTAGAACCAAGCTCAGTACATAAATACAACACCAGAACCAAGCTCAATACATAAATACAACACCAGAACAAAGCTCAGTACATAAATACAGTACTAGAACCAAGCTCAATTCATAAATACAGCACCAGAACAAAGCTCAGTACATAAATTCAGCACCAGTACAAATACAGCTCAATACAGAGATAATTTGCAAATTTAGTGCAACCCCTGCTGTATAGGTTTATAAAGCGTAAAACTACAGCATGGCTCAAACAATGGTAAGGATATGCTGGGGCTAGCGGTTTCACACAAAAAAAATAAAAAATCATACCACCCATCATCTCGCTGCTTATCAGACAGTGACTACAGTACTGATTAGAGGCAGAATAAACATTTACATTAAGTGACTCACCGTTGACATCACAGATTCTAGTTGTTCTTCTCTTTTCTTCTCCATCCGGTCCATATGTCAAGAGGCAAGAAACAAAAAAGAATATACTGTATGATAACCAAATGTTCTTTCCTATATATCTATGTATACATACCTCATGTAAGTTAGCAGATTTTCCTCTTCTGTATTTAACCACAATTATTCTATAGTAAAATATGCTAATATATGGGCTTAAATGTTGTTCATAGCACGGTGTTATATTATTGTGGTTACTAGTTAGTCCCATAATTTACATTTTTTAACATAACATTTCAGCATAAATCCCACATCATATGCACATACAACTTGTGTTGACTAAACTCATCCATTGTCGCAATTCATTGCCACAACGGTAAATGTCCCAACAGCGTCTTACTTACACAGTCATAATATGCACTCAGTTTCAGCCTCCCAGTCCTTGTTCTAGTGCCACTCCTTCCCTTCCAGTGAACAGATAGTGCGCACGCGTGGATTACCACATCATGTTGCCATGGTTGCGGTCCCGACGCGTGCGCAGATAAGTTGACCATACGTCATGGCATTCCACGGCGTTCACTGCCTCGCTGGGCGCTCTGCGCATGAGTCGGGCCGCCATCAGGTGCACATGGTGTCGGCTTCAGCGCGTGCGCACTGCGCACCAGCATACGTGCAGACTGGGTCAACACACCTGTTTACTTGCAGCAGGAAGAGAGGTAAGTGCGTTCCAGAGTGCACACCTTTGCACTCCTAATTACCATCGACTTATGAATTCATATAAAAGCACTACACGTCTATATGCAAACTAACCCCTGAGGAAGCCACTTTGTGGCAATACGCGTGGGGCTTTCATTCCCCTTTTTCCCCTCATGATTTGATGAAACAGGACATGCTGATCTGATGCCTATTTGATGCAACATTTTGCTACACTATTTCTCAACATTATATAATTTATATGCATTGAATACCTGTTCTAGGGGTCTAGGTGAGTGTGAGGGGGTAGCAATTTGTTAGCCACTTATCATGGTGGTTTCCTCCTCCCAGTAATCCTTATATGGCATTCTTTATGCTATTTTTAAATGCTTTTAATGTCTGTGTAGTGTATTTAATTTAATAAACATATATATCTTTTTGTACATGCATATGGTCACTTCTCTGACAGATATGTTGTTGCCTTATACATACCCATTTTCGTGGTTCAAGTTACAGTAGTTCTTAGGGTATGTGGCAGAAATACATGCAGTGCCTGCCAGTGATATACATTCCTTTGATTCCTAATCTCTTCAATCAGGTTCAGGGAGCCCAATGGTTCTCTAAGTTTGATCTTCGGGGGGCTTATAACCTTATGCGAGTCAGAGAAGGGGATGAGTGGAAGACTGCGTTTAACACACCCGAAGGTCATTTCGAATACCTCGTCATGCCCTTTGGGTTGTATAATGCTCCCGCGGTCTTCCAGAATTTCATAAATGAGATTTTAAGAGACTACCTGGGGGTATTTCTTGTAGTGTACCTTGATGACATACTTGTGTTTTCCAAGGACTGGTCCTCCCACATTGAGCATGTCAGGAAGGTGCTCCAGGCCCTTCGGGAAAACAAACTCTTTGCTAAATCCGAAAAATGTGTGTTTGGGGTGCAGGTGATACCATTTTTGGGTCAAATCCTCACTCCTAATGAATTCCGCATGGACCCTGCCAAGGTTCAGGCTGTGGCTGAATGGATCCAACCTGCCTCCCTGAAGGCGTTACAATGCTTGTTGGAGTTTGCTAATTATTACAGGAGATTTATTGCTAACTTCTCGGTCATCACTAAGCCTCTTACGGATCTTACTCGCAAAGGTGCTGATCTCCTCCACTGGCCTCCGGAGGTGGTCCAGGCTTTTGAGATCCTTAAGAGGTGCTTTATCTCTGCCCCAGTGCTGATTCAGCCTAACCAAATGGAGCCATTCATCGTGGAGTTTCACGCCTCCGAGGTGGGAGTGCGTGCTATCTTGTCCCAGGGTACCAGGTCCCTCACACATCTCCGTCCCTGTGTCTACTTCTCCAGGAAGTTCTCGCCCACTGAGAGTAACTATGACGTGGGCAACCGAGAACTCTTAGCCATTAAATGGGCATTTGAAGAGTGGTGCCACTTCTTGGAGGGGGCCTGGCACCAGTTAACGGTCCTTACCTACCACAAGAATCTGGTTTTCCTAGAATCTGCCCGGAGGCTAAACCCGAGACAAGCTCGATGGGCATTGTTTTTTTACTAGATTCAACTTTGTGGTCACCTATAGGGCTGGGTCTAAAAATATTAAAGCTGATGCACTGTCGCGTAGCTTCAGGGCCAGCCCTCCTTCGGAGGAAGATCCTGCTTGTGTTTTGCCCCCAGGTATAATAATATCCTCTGTTGATTCTGACCTGGGTACCAAGCACCTCATTGCTAGAAACTACTGGTGGCCTGGGTTGCCTAAAGACGTTAAGGCCTACGTCGCCGCTTGTGAAATTTGTGCTAGGTCCAAGACTCCCAGGTCCCGACCAGCAGGCTTACTATGTTCTTTGCCCATTCCCCAGAGACCTTGGACCCATATCTCCATGGATTTTATCACCAATCTGCCTCCATCTCAAGGCAAGTCGGTGGTGTGGGTTGTAGTAGACCGCTTTAGTAAGATGTGCCACTTTGTGCCCCTCAAGAAACTACCCAATGCCAAGACGTTAGCTACCTTGTTTGTCAAACACATCCTGCATCTCCATGGGGTTCCTGTCAATATTGTTTCTGACAGAGGGGTACAATTTGTTTCATTGTTTTGGAGAGCTTTCTGTAAAAAATTGGAGATTGATCTGTCCTTCTCCTCGGCCTTCCATCCTGAAACTAATGGCCAAACTGAGAGGACTAATCAGTCTCTAGAACAATATTTAATGTGTTTTATCTCTGACTGTCAATATGATTGGGTCTCCTTCATTCCCCTCGCCGAATTTGCCCTTAATAACCGGGTCAGTAACTCGTCAGGGGTCTCCCCCTTTTTCTGTAATTTTGGGTTTAATCCATGGTTCTCCTCCGTTTCACCTATTGGTTCCAACAATCCCGAGGTAGATGTCGTTCATCGGGAACTGTGCACAGTCTTGGCCCAGGTTCAGAAGAACCTAGAGGCGTCCCAGAGCATACAAAAGACTCAGGCAGATAGAAGACGTTCTGCTAACCCCTTGTTTGTGGTCGGAGATCTTGTGTGGCTGTCTTCAAAAATTTTGCGCCTTAAGGTTCCATCCCAAAAATTTGCTCCCCGGTTTATAGGGCCGTACAAGGTGATTGAGGTCCTTAACCCTGTCTAATTCCGGCTGGAGTTACCCCCGTCTTTTCAAATACACAACGTGTTTCATGCCTCCCTACTGAAACGCTGCTCCCCGTCCTTGGTTACCTCGAGGAAACCTCCGGTCCCTGTTCTCACCCCTGAAGGGGTAGAATTCGAGGTGGCCAAGATTGTGGACAGCAGGATGGTCCAAGGCTCCCTCCAGTACCTGGTCCATTGGAGAGGATATGGCCTGAGGAGAGGACTTGGGTACCCGCCCGGGATGTTCACGCTGGGGTATTGCTCAGGAGGTTCCATCCTCGGTTCCCCAATAAGCCAAGTCCACCTAGGAAGGGTCCAGTGGCCCTTTATAAAAGGGGGGTTACTGTAAAGGATCTGCTAGACACAGCTTCTGTGTCGACGCCCGTGGTTAATCAGTCTGCATCTGCTCCTAGGTCTGATAGAGTGACTCGATCTGCTACCACTCAGGCTGGTAGGCTGAGGAGTGGGAGAACCTATCACAGCCTGGCCAGACAGTTCTAGCTCCCGCCCTCGGTCTTTGTATACCTTCATTTGCTTCTTGTCTTTGCCTGTGATTCTCTCTTGTTTCCTGGCTCTGCTGTTCCAGCTATTTCTATTGACCTCGGCTTCATATTGACCCTGGCTTTACTGGCTACGCTCCTGCTCTGCGTTTGGTACCTCGTACACTCCTGGTTTGACTTGGCTCGTTCACTACTCTTGTTGCTCACGGTATTGCCGTGGGCAACTGCCCCATTTCCCTTAGCTTCTGTAGTCCCTTGTCTGTTTGTCTGTCGAGGACCTACTGAGCGTAGGGACCGTCACCCATTTGTACGCCGTCGCCTAGGATGGGTCGTGCAAGTAGGCAGGGACTGAGTGGCGGGTAGATTAGGGCTCACCTGTCTGTCTCCCTACCCCGTCATTACAGCCCCATTTAGCTAGAGTCCCTCCCATAGAGCCCCCTGTAGATAGTGCCCCATAGAGCCTCCTATAGATAGTGCTTCCCTCAAAGATAGTGCCCTACATAGATCCCACCGTAGATAGTAGCCCCATAGAGCCAACTGTAGATAGTGGCCCCCATAGATAGTACCCTACATAGATCCCCCTGTAGATAGAGCCCCATAGAGCCTCCTATAGATAGTGCCTCCCCCATAGATAGTGCCCTACATATATCCCACTGTAGATAGTGGCTCCCATATAGTCAACTGTAGATAGTGGCCCCCATACATCACCCTGTAGATAGTAGCCCCTGTAGATAGCGCCCCGCATATAGCCCCCTGAAGATGGTGTCCCACACATAGCCCCATGTAGACCTATATATAGTGCCCCACATATAGCCCCCTGTAGATACTGCCCTACATATAGCCCCCTGTAGATAGAGCCCCACATATACCCATCCTATAGATAGAGTCCCACATATAGCCGTCCTATAGATAGAGCCACTCACACGTTTAACAGAAAAAACAACTTTACAAACCTACCTGATCCCGTTCCTGCGCCGTTCTATTGCAATGCAGGCCTGTTCTCTTCTGAGCAGTTCTGCTGGGGCTGAACGACGCAAGCGGCATGATGATATGCCCTGCCATTCAATGCCTTTCAAGTTTGTTGCTATTGACTACCATTGTGTTGCCTCAGTTACTGCGCCATCCTTGTTGGGGATCCTATATCATGCTCTAGCGCCACCAGCACACGCCTCCACCAGGTAAGAACTGATCCTCCTACAGATTGATGCCACTATTAGGCATTCGTTTAAAGCATCCGTCAACCAAGAGCTATAATGGCATCCTTTTAATGAATAAGTCATGAAAAGCTATTGAAAAATAATTTTAACTGATGCCTGTGATGGATTCCATACAGTGGTATCCATCACCCATAGGCTACCACGTTAAACGTATACATTTATTTACTGGTCTCTACGGGATGCAATATCGTAATCTACTTTGCTGTTCCATACCATATTTTTTCACAGAATACTGATGTATAACAGCAAGAGAGATGCCAAAAGGACACTCTTTTAGCCTCTGTCTGACAATGGAGTCTTATGGACAAGTTTAGGGTGTATGTCGGGAGTTTTTACGATGTACATGGTAAATGTATTCTTAAAAGACATTTGAAGAATACCTTACGTGGGCACCTTAACAGAGTATTATTTTGATTCTGCATATTATTTTGCGGTATTATGTGGCCAAAAATAATCAAAGTTGGTAAGAAGGAGGCCCTAATTTGTTTCTTGCAAGGGTCTTATTATTTATAAACCGGTTCTCAATATAAGTGGCCAATAAAATATATTCATATGTTCTGAAATCTAGAAGAGAGAAAATAAAAAGATTTCCAATATGTCTTGGGATTTGTCCTTCGTAAACGAGGTGCTGTGTCTTTGAAGCACATTCTCTTTTCTAAATTTCATACATTTGAAAGTCAATTTTATGGGGCTGTTATGTTGTATAGAATATCCCATTGATCTTTAGGACTGCAGCAAGTTTATCAGAACATTATGCCTGCAATTTAGTGGACAGATGGGATGTATTTTCTCATGGCTAAAGCTTTTGTTTCTACCCTTAAAACAGATATATTAAAAATTACCTTACTACCTGGTTTTGTCACATAAATTGCTTGCTGTGAAAAAGGAAGCAGCGCGACGGCTCATTACTGCAGTGTTACTTACAGCAGTTCACTGAGCTGCGGCCTTTTGGGCCAGAAGCTTGTGTCTCATTTTAGAAGTTTAATTCATGGTGATATTGCAACCTCACGGCTCTTTGTTCAAATATCCTCATATTTCTGGCACCAAAGGTTTATTCCTGTGAAACAGGAGATGGAATAGATGAATAGCTTACTGCTTTGCATTATTGTAGTTCCAGTTACTGATTTTAACAGTAGATGTCAAAACTCTAGGGTGAAATCTGCAGTGAATCCGCAACACGATGTGTTACATGCAAATTCTGCCACGGAATTGCAGCAAATGATTTCTTCGAGGGTACATATAACCTAGCATTTAATTTATATGAATTTTTTATAATGGCGGGATGCATTAATAAAGCAGTTGTCATGTTCATGGCCGCGGGCCGTCAGGCTCACTCTCCTCCTGACGGCCGCAGCCATGGGTCTGCAAACGCTGGCCCCAGTCTCCTCCTCAGTTCCGCTTACCTTGGCCGGGTTCCATAGGGTGCGCGCGCACACTTGTGCCCGCTTTTAAAGGGCCGTCGCACGCACCGGAGTTCAACGGCAAAATTTAACCCATGAGTACCCTGGACTATAAGAAGGGCCCAGCCCCTTCCTCCCATGCCTGAGCGTTGTCATACCCTAAGTTTGTCTAGCAAATGGTCTCCTAGTGTTTTCCAGTTCCCAGTGTTCCCCATTCCTGTACCTGTATCCTGTATCCCGTGCTTCACAAGTAGCTGGTCAAGTGCCATGCTGAGCTGTAGTCGTGCTGTGCTGTATTCCATGCCTGTCCTGATACACCACGCCTGAAGTCTGTCTGCTGCCTAAGTCTAAGCCGAGCCTGTCATTGCTACTGTCCGAGCTGCCACAGGTACACTATACGAACTATAGACTGTGACCTGCATCCTGTTGGCCAGCTGCCATACCGTCAACGTGGTATGGCCTAGTGGTTTCACGCACACTACGTGACAGTACGCTCAGGCCACGGACCCCGCTGGTCGATCCAAGACCAAGATGACGTCACAAGAGATGCGGACGGATATGCTGGACCTCCGGTCTCGACAAGACCAACTCCTCCAGGCCGTGAACATTCTCGCACATCGGCAGGAGGCAACAACTTCCGTTCCTCCTACAACACCTCCTGGCAGTGTTGATCTTCAGACTACACCTCCTGGCTGTGTGGATCATCGACTTTCTTTGCCACTTCCTGACCGATATGATGGAGACGCAGGGACCTGTCGTAGATTTGATAACTAGTGACAGATCCACTTCAGCCTGCATGCAAGGGCATTTTCGTCTGATGGCGCAAAGATCGCTTTCATCATCTCTCTCCTCACTGGCAGGGCCTTTGCATGGGTGATTCCTATCTGGGAGAGATAAGGACCAGAGACCCGTGACTTCCAGGGGTTCATCCGGACACTTTGCATGGTTTTTGAGAAGCCTGGATGAGTCTCGTCTGCAGCAGCCTCCTTGCTAAACCTACGCCAAGGAGATACCTCCGTGGGCGAGTACGCCATCCTCTTCCACACCTTGGCGGGAGAACTGTTGTGGAACAATGAGGCCCTGGTGGCTACATTCTGGCAGGGACTGTCTCCTGAGATTAAGGACGAGCTTGCCGCTCAAGATCTACCATCTACCCTGGATGACCACATCCTTCTGGCCGCCCGAATTGATATAAGGATCCGAGAACGGCTCCAAGAAGCTCGTCGGGAGGTAGATCTTCCTAGTCCGGTCCCTGCTTTGCAACAACCAATGCTGTCCTCAGATGCCGATCCTCCTAAGGAGTCTGTGAGGATGGACCAGTTTAAGCTATCCACTCAGGAGAAACAACGCAGACGCACTTCGGGACTCTGTCTATATTGCGGCCTCGGAGGCCATCTTGTGTGTCTGTCCCCAAAAGCCCCAAAGCCTAGGGTTGGTAGGGGAGACAACCTTGGGTAAGGAAGGACTTCTGTCTAAATTGTCCATACCCGTGACCATAGTGTCCGGCGAGAGAATGCATCGGGTCTCTGGGTATTTGGACTCTAGATCCGCTGCTAATTTCATTCGTAGAGACCTGGTGGATATTCTCCAATTACCCACTACCCCTCTGAAGAGGCCATTGATGGTTGCATCGGTAAATGGACTACCTCTGCCAGACCCAGTTATAGCTGTGACCAAGCCTCTGAGGCTTCAAGTGGGAGCTCTCCACTCTGAGCTTCTATCATTCTTTGTCTTGTCCAAGGCTGTTAACCCCGTGGTGCTGTGCCTGGCTTGGCTCCGACTACATGCCCCAGTCCTGGACTGGAACTCTGGAGAGGTTCTCCAGTGGGGTCCCGAGTGTCACAACCGTTGCCTGGTACAGATTTGTTTGACTCAGCCTCCTCTGCCTCGGTCATTGGCAGGTTTGCCTGGTCATTATGCTACATTTTTGGACGTCTTCAGCAAGAGGGAGGCGGAGACGCTGCCCCCCACCCCGGGCATATGACTGTCCTATCGAGCTGATTACTGGTGCATCCCTTCCCCATGTTAGGGTATATCCTCTCTCCTTGCCAGAGACTCTGTCCATGTCCACCTATGTTAAGGAGAACTTGGAGAGGGGCTTCATACGGAAGTCTTCCTCCCCAGCAGGAGCCAGGTTCTTCTTCATCAAGAAAAAGGATGGTTCCCTGCATCCTTGTATTGACTACCGGGGTCTCAACCAGATCACGGTGAAAAATTAGTATCCATTGCCACTGATCTCAGAACTGTTTGATCGTATACGTGGTGCCAAGATTTTTTCCAAACTAGACCTGCGTGGGGCTTACAACCTAATCCGGATTCGCCCGGTGATGAATGGAAGACTGCATTTAACACCCAGGATGGACATTATGAATATCTAGTAATGCCCTTCGGCCTGTGTAATGCTCCCGGAGTTCGTTAATGACATCTTCCATGACCTCCTCTATGTTTGTGTTGTGGTCTATCTTGATGACATCTTGATTTTTTTCTCCAGATCCTATGACTCATCAGAGACATGTCCGTCAAGTTTTGCTGCGGTTAATGGAGAATCGTCTGTACGCCAAGTTGGAGAAATGCGTGTTTGAGAAAGATGCTCTACACTTCCTGGGCTACATTGTCTCGAATAGAGGTCTCAAAATGGATCCTGAAAAGGTAAAGTCCGTCCTGGAATGGCCACGCCCTCAAGGCTTGAGGGCCATACAGCGCTTTCTGGGATTCGCCAATTTTTACAGACAGTTCATTCAAAACTTCTCCTCACTGACATCTCCTATCTCTAACCTCACCAAGAAGGGCATGAACGCCAAGGTGTGGACTCTTGAGGCAGAGTCCATATTCAACAGCCTGAAGAGTGCCTTCACGTCAGCCTCTATCCTCCATCATCCAGATGTTTCTCGACAGTTCTCGTTGGAGGTGGACGCCTCATCCGTCGGTGCTGGTGCACTCCTGTTCCAGAGAGGTTCCAAGGGCAAGTCAATGGTACGTGGATATTTCTCTAAGCTCTTCTCTTCCGCATAACGCAACTACTCGATTGAGGATCGGGAGTTACTGGCCATCAAATTGGCCCTGGAAGAGTAGAGATATCTACTAGAGGGCGCAGCTCATCCCATCCTGATTTTTACGGACCACAAGAATCTCACCTATCTCCAGATGGCCCAACGGCTGAACCCTCATCAGGCCAGGTGGTCACTGTTCTTTACCAGGTTCCAGTTTGAGCTCCATTATCGCCTGACCGACAAGAATGTGAGGGCCGATGCCTTGTCCAGGTCTTTCGAGACAGAGGACACTATGGAGATTCCACAGAATATTATTGATCCATCTTGCATTGTCTCTGTCAACCCCTTGCAAGTTAGGGACATCCCTATTAGTCATTATCAGAGAACAAGAATGGGGTCTTACTTAGACCCAAGGCTGTTGGTATATATGCCAAGGATATTGGGTTGAAAAAAGGTATCCTCCTTGAAGTGTTTAGACCTCAGTAATCATCAAAAGTTAATTAGTGGAACGTCTTGGATCGGAGGTTTATCTGATCCCAACCATTTCAGTGGAAGTGTAGCTGTCAATAACAACCAGTCTATTGCGAGTAATCACTTGGGCACAACTCTTTTTCCAGAGCAACCACCAAGTTATACCATTATGCCCAATGATGGTTAGAATATCTCAATGAGGATATAACGGTGCAGCAGATTAATAATACTTATAGTTTTCTACAAAAGCTATTCACAACCTCTCACAAAGGCTGTCACCCACATTTCTTACACTTTTGTATTGTCTATCTAGTAATTCAGTGATATTCCCTACCAAGGGTGTACATACCATAGAGGCAGTCCATGTGTCTGCTATAGGGTATTTGTAAAGAGGGGGCACAGCCCCGGTTGACCCCATTCTCTTTTGCCATTGGGTGGCAAAAACCTGTGCAGGATTCTCCTCTCTGGAGGAACTGCCTTCTTTGCACACAAGGGGATGGGGAATTGGCCCAAGGATCATGGAAAGGATGGGGAGGGAGAAGCTAACACCAGGCCTTTCTGTCCTAGCTCGCAAAACCTGGCACCATAATTGAGGGCTCACCTTGATCTTTGCTACAAGGCCCCTTCTCTTCTATGTATGCCACTGCCCCCATTTGAGTGGGCTTTGCCATTTAGGACTGTGATTGTTGTCCTATTGGTTGCCACCCAGGTTTTACAAACCACCGAATAGACTCTTTAGGAATTTGATAGAATAATTTAAAAAAAAAAAACTTTGAGAGTAAATTTTCTTTGATAATATTTCACCCACTCATTTTAGTCGAACACTTTGAAGGTATTGTAATTTTGCTACTAATAAAAGAGGACACCAGGTAATGGAAGCCAAATTCAGAACTGGCCACCACGTAATGGACATTGAACGTAACTTTGACCACCAGTTTAGAACATTGACTTTAAGTAGCTGAATACTGATTACTACTGAGCGCCATGGACCAAATGCTGTACTTACTACTAGCCACAGGATAAAGGGCAGTTGAACGTATACACTAGAAAACACCAGAAAGGTGTTGTTCCTTATCTCCATCGGTTCCAAGATACTGTAGGATTGGAAATAAATGAAAATGCCAAGAGAACCCTACTACTGCCACAGGGTAAATACTTTATGGAGAGGTGGGGTTGTAATATTTAGGTTAGCTATAGCTGAGTCCTCCACCTAGCCGTCAATGACGTAACATACACTAGTATCTCATATAGCCTGATATATAAGATTTATATACATTATAGATTACTATGCATATTGAAATGGCTCCATCTTGCATGACTACATTACTGAATATTTATAAGAACTTTTTCTATCAATGCAACGCTGTCTTATAGTCATTATTTCTTAGTTGGCTTGGTGGACAATAGGTGGCAAATGTTGGGGTGCAATTCTGATTGCTACTCCTGCAACCCCTATATCTAAGCCAGTGATGCATGGGGCAGCATGGACGTAATAATGCAGTTTGGCTACGAAAATATGCAACTGTACAATGGATTTCACCTAGGGCAATATGTAATGTGTGAGCATGGCGGGACAATAAGTAGTGTATGGGCGATATGCAATGTAGCACTATGGTATGAGGGTATTGGGTAACTCAATTTTCAGAAAACTTCTGAAATGTCATAGTCGGTGGGGGACTGAGCACTGAGACCCTCACCATTGCTAAAATGAAGTAGCAGAAGCGCTCAGGTGAGCGCTAAGCCACTTGATTTCTGATTGGCTTTTCTCGGAAAGCCAAGGTAACGGTGTACGGACTTAATAGAAAGTTCTGTACACTAACTGATCGGCTTTCCGAGAAAAGCCGATCAGAAACTAAGCGGCTCAGCGCTTACATGAGAGCTTCTTCCGCTTCGTTTTAGCGATCAAAGGGGGTCTCAGTGCTCAGACCCCACGAATCAAAACTTCTGACATGTCACGATAACATGTTAGAAGTTTTCTGAAAGTTTAGTTACCCTTTAAAGAGGCTCTGTCACCACATTATAAGTGGCCTATATTGTACATGATGTGATCGGCGCTGTAATGTAGATTACAGCAGTGTTTTTATTTAGAAAAACTATCATTTTTGTTTGAGTTATGACCTATATTAACTTTATGCTAATTAGTTTCTCAATGGACAACTGGGCGTGTTTTACTATATGGCCAAGTGGGCATAGTGGAGAGAAATGTATGACGCTGACCAATCAGTGACCAATCAGCGTCATACACTACTCTCCATTCATTTACACTGCACATAGCGATATAGCTATATCGTTATGTGCAGCCACATAAACACACTATAACATTACTGCAGTGTCCTGACAATGAATATATGAATATACATTACCTCCAGCCAGGACGTGATGTGTATTCAGAATCCTGACCACTTCTCTGCACTTCTCTGTGATTTACAGCACAGCACAGCGAGATCTCGATGTAAATGACAGCTTATAGCGTAATCTCGCGAGACTACGCCTGCTGTGCTGTAAATCACAGAGAAGTGCAAAGAAGTGGTCAGGATTCTGAATACACATCACGTCCTGGCTGGAGGTAATGTATATTCATTATCAGGACACTGCAGTAACGTTATAGTGTGTTTATGTGGAAGCACATAGCGATATAGCTATATCGCTATGTGCTGTATAAATGAATGGAGAGAAGTGTATGACGCTGATTGGTCACTGATTGGTCAGCGTCATACACTTCTCTCCACAACGCCCACTTGGCCATATAGTAAAACACGCCCAGTTGTCCATTGAGAAACTCATTAGCATAAAGCTAATATAGGTCATAACCGTCAAAAATGATCGTTTTTCTAAATAAAAAACACTGCTGTAATCTACATTACAGCGCCGATCATATCATGTACAAGATAGGCCACTTATAATGTGGTGACAGAGCCTCTTTAAGTGTAAGCCTGAGTGAAGATAAATGCTCTATGGTATTGTGTGATGAGGCCCGGGATTGATATCAGTACAGCGGCAACACAGGGCCCCAGTATGCAGATTTGAAGGAAAATAATAGTGCTTCCTACTATAAATTAGACTGTGCTGATGCATTTAACAATACCTGGTGGATTGCAGACCACCAACAAAATTGGCTTATATGTGAGGGATTTGCCAGAGAGACATGAAGGAAGAGCTCTATGATAAGCTGATGGGGAGCAAGGGGCCCATAACTAGGGCCCACTATTATCAATGTCCATCATTGGTGATGGTATGTGGCTGTATTGAGGTGTATGAGGTCATAGAGAGGTATGAAGTATGTTCATTTGTTACTCAGAAGATCCTGCATATAAAGGCCATGGTCTTGGCCTTTAGGTCCTCGAATGTTCTTTCAATGATCGACCTCAGTGTTGGTCATTTGCTTTACTGTGCCTGATGCATGTGTAAGGAACAGGATCAGTTGGTATAAGGCCTAGTCAGAGTAGTCGCAGAAAAAATCATGTGGGGACCAGGAGTAGTGGCAAAATAAAAATGTTTACTGAGACCGGTTTTACTGCACCCCCGGTCACAGCAAACTACAGAAGACTTCTCAGCACTTGCAGGGCACAGTCTTTCAAACACAGATTCCATTTGGTTCAGGCCGGCAGAGATGGCTGGCTCACTACTTTAGAATAGAGTCAAGCGCTCTCCTAACTGATACGGGGGTATGTCCTCTTTAACTTTCCAGACTCCTGACAGTCACTCGTGCAGTACCAAGCGGCTCATACGACATGGCAGGGAGACTCCTGCTCATTACTCGCAAATGCTCCTAGAACTCTTGGATTCAGACCCACAGATGCGCCGCTCTTGCTCGCGCACTGAATAACAGTTGGTAGGTAAAACCGCCTTTTTATATAGCGTAGCCACGCTGGACTTGTTTTTTTTGCTGTTATGGTGCAGCAACCCACTAATTAAGATGGCATCTGGGCTGTTTTTCCTGGGGCCAAACAAATTTAGTCCTAAATTAGTCATCTTTACCTCAATATGCCAAAGGAATAAATAAAAAAATACATCATATTTTAATTTGGATTTGCTCTTTGGGGAGGAAAAGCAATTACCACATTATTTAAAGGCACAGTGCAAGACAAAAAGGATGCCATAACTTTAGCATATACAAATGCGCAAATCAAAGTCCACTTTTAGGACTGGGGTTTACCCCCACATTCTTACAAATTAATTAGTCAGAACAGATCCTAATATTTACTAACTTCTGACAAAACACAGTACTTTTTAAATGATATTAGGCTCTGTTCACACTGGGTTTTTTTTGTCACTCCATCAGAACTTTTTGGTATTTTAGATGGCAAGAATAGCTCAGTCTGCAGCACTATGCATACCTAAACCTTGATAAAATCTGACAGATCCTATTATAAGTCAATAAGGTCTGTAAGAATTTGTCTGTATCCATTTGCAAACAGGTCCAGCATAACTCTTATGGCTCCATTTTAAATGGTAACTATGTTGCTAGTGTGAATAGAACCTTAATGGACCTTGATATACTGCAGTGTGTGGACTATTTTTATTTGTTTTTCTTTACATTATAAGCAGTATCCGCCTGAGGTGCCTTGGTCTCTCCAGAAGAAATTAATATAAGGGCCCAAACTCCATGTACTTAAAGGCTATGCACACCTTCAAAAGCGATTATTATTATTATTTTTTAAATAAAACAGTGTATCAGTGTGTTTGGTAAAACTTTGTAATTACATTTTATTAAAGATGATTTTAACTTTTTGAGATACAGCTGCTTCGTATTCTGTATACAGAGCAGCTGTATAGTGCGCTGAGACCTGGATCCGTCAGATCAGCGAGACTGACGGGTTCAGTGTCAGCAGGAGAGACTCAGAATCCACCTGTAATCGATCACATCTAAGTTATGATCTTATATGTGATCGGTAAAAACTCAGTCCTGCGTGTCAGAGCCCGCTGACACTGACGGATACAGGATTCAGTAGAAGATACAGCTGCTCCGTATGCAGAATACAAAGCAGCTGTATATCAAAAAGTTCAAATAATCTTTAATAAAATGCAATTACAAAGTTGCACCAAACACACTGATAGACCTTTTTTTTATTAAAGAAAAAACAGAAAAAGAAAACAAACAACAATTTCAAAGGTGTACTTAGCATTTAAGTCAGAGCCTGGGCCCACAAGAGGATCTTCTAGTATTCTGGTGGGCCAGTCCGAACCTGATTATACGTTAGTTATTTAAGTATAGTGTTTTAAAAAAATTGTGTGTGTCATAATTCTGACTTTTTTCCCCTCAAAAATTTGCCCCGGTTTACCCAACAAATGAAAATGTCCTCATCTAATCTTGGCCACTTTTTCCTTTCTGTAAGTTTCTTTCTTAAACATACTTAATACAAACTTATATTTGCATGAATACAATGGCCTCCTGCACATTGAATCTATTAGTAGACGTTTGTGTTTCTCTGCTGTGGGTAATTTGCAGGTATTGAAAGAGACTTTCATTTGACAGCAGAAGACGAAAACCTCCTTAGCAGAAAACTGCAAAAAGTTTATTTTCCTTTCTCTCTCTTTTTTTTTTGTTAATAAATCAAAGTCTTTGTGTCTATCTGTCTTGTATTTAGGCCAGATGTCAAATGTTTCTCATTTATGTTGATGTCGAGGTAATTACTGATATGATTCCAAGAATAAGGAGATTGTGATAGCATTTTACTATAGTATAGCCATTTTTTAATTAAGAACGCCACAGTTATCATTTGTAAATGGAAATTTAGTTATATACACTGCAGGTTGCATTAAGGTGTGAGATTTAGACCTGTAAATGGTCTTGAATTCTATAATTATCTGTCTTTCGTAGTACGCTACCACCGGCATTTTTAATCAATATTTTTTTTTTTTTCATTTCATTAACACTTTGTGAATTCACATGATTGTATTAGTCCATTTTCATGCTCTTGTTTGTTTATTTCTGGAACCACAGATGAGAGAAACCAATGACAATGTATTGGATAAAAATATCAAACATGGCGAGCAATTAAAATATTTAATGGTGAAGGTACTAAAAAGTATACAAGTGTAACAATGATCTCAATAGGAAAGACACAAAATGAAATCACATTAGCTAAATTGAGCACACAAAAAAAAATTCGCTAAAAACAATCAAGTTTCTGAATATATTAAGTATATGCAATAAAATTCTGGTAATCTGGCATCATCTGGACTGGATTATCGAATGTGCTGGACTGTTAAATATGGCGGTCTACTGGACGGTTAGTTAGTCAAGTGGATTCTAATAAGAAATTAATAAGAAATCTGCTAAAAATGTATTTAAACTGAGTCTGTCAGAAGTTTTGACCTCCTCAAACTGTTAACATCGCTACATCAGTGACAGAGAAACAAGATTAACCATCCACATGTTGGTGATCATACTGCTAGCATAACAGGATTTTTTTTTTTTTAATGACTTACGTGCCGTTTGGTAATGAGAAGTCAAGTGTTTGCTGGGTATTTATCGACCAGGGAAGTTTCTCTTGATTGACGTCTGTAGTGATCACCAGTGTGATACAACGTCCTATCCACTAGAGGCAGCAATTAGGAAAATAGGGCAAGGGTTGAGGAGGTTTTATAGCCAAGAGCCCAAGATACTTTCCTGGTTGTTGAACACCCAGTGGACACTTGACTTCTCATTAGAATACGGTGCGTGAGTTATTAAAACTTCATTTTCTCTGTTATGCAAGCAGCATGATCGGCAATATGGGGATGTTTAAACTTGTTTCCCCGTCACCAATGTGGTGATGTTAGCAGTTAGAGGGGATCAAAACTGATGACAGACTAACTTCAATTAATTATTGAATTCCTAGGCAGCGGTCTACGTTAACTCTTACAGATCTACTATGGCACTCTGAAATATTACATCTCAAATCGACAACATGACGCATATGTTCCTGTTCCCTATGAGACCTGAAGTGGTAAATGTAGAAATTCACTGAATAAATTGATATAAATATAATTGTGCTCCCACAATATAAGAAAATTAGAAGGTTCACTGAAGTGACAACTGAGTAAAATATACCTTTTAATAGTAACTCGTTTTAAAAACAGGGGTAACACACCACTGTGAAGTAAGCCCCACCGTGAAAATTTAAAAACGTATTAAACAAGAAACACTGAGTCATTATGATAAATATATCTCAGTGTTTGCAACAATGTTTCACTGGAACCAGCATTTATCCTGGGCACAACAGTAGTACAATCCCCAAAATGCACCAGTGTCCGTAAACAAACACCGGATCTCCTAGCGCTGGGTGTAACACAATGCTACTGTCCCCTATGCAGACATTCCATGTACAATGAAAGACCCTACGCGTTTCAGATACTCATCCTCAGGGGTCCGTATCTTGGTCACTCTGGCCTCATCACCAGCGATAATAGTATTCAACAGCAGGTATTCTGCTGTGCGTCACGGGAAGATGCTCGTATCGATGTCAACGGCATACTTCATTGCAGGCGCTGGGTTACTATAAGCACCATAACTCCACCCCTCGTATTTGGCGGCGCTACATGAACTGACCAATCACAGCACCCTCTCGATTCGTGACACCTGCCCATGTGACCCCCCGCCGTCAGCTGACAGCCAGGGGTCATCATCGACCGCATCAAGCCGAACGCGCAGGCGCAGTGGAAGTCAAGGACGTATCGCCCGGACTGCCAAGTAAGAGGAAGGTAAGAGCAAAACGATAATTTGTTTGTAAGTATATCTTGCGGGACAGTTACCCACCGCAAGTGGACTACCTCAAAAAACAACTCTCTAGTTTATAAACACATATTAGGTGGACAAGATTAAGGAGTACCTCCCATTTAGAATTTCTGACAAAAGATCTCTTTATATGTTGGCTGGCCAATATGGCCATATCAAACATAGTACACTATGCAGGATAAAACCACCCACCCAAAAGGCAACCCATGGTGAATATTGGCCGCCTAAAGAGGAATGGTATTACATATTAGATAAAACACGTATAATTAGTCTGCTCGTTTAAACCCGCTGGTTGTATGCATGCCAGTCTATGGATCCATTGGGCTTCTTTGCGTAGAATTAAATTGTCCCAGTCACCTCCTCTTTTTGGGGGTCTAATGAGTTCAATTGCTTGAAACTTTAAACATGCTGCATGGCCTTGGTGTTTAGCATGCACATGCTTAGATATTGGGGTGTCCCTAGCATGGATAATGTCTCCAACATGCTCCCTTATCCGGCGCCGAAATTGTCGTGACGTTTTACCCACATAATTTAGGGGGCATGGGCATGTAATAAGGTAAACTACCCCCGCTGTTTTGCAATTGACAAAATCCCGAATGTTGTACTTTTCCTGTGTTGCAACACTGGTAAAGCTATTCCCTTTGAGAATGAAGTCACAAGCTTTACAGCTACCACATCTAAAAGTGCCTGGTATTTGTCTATCCAGCCACGTACCCCTAGGTAAAGTGGGGTCAAAACAGCTGTGCATGACTCTGTCCCTAATGTTTTTCCCTCTCCGATACGTGACAGAGGGCCACTGTGTGATCTGATCAACCAAATCTGTATCAGAACTAAGAATACGCCAGTACCTTTTCAGGATTTGCATAATATCATTTTGTTTAGAATCATAGGTGCCTATGAGTCTCGTAACTTGTTCTTCTTTACGTTTTTTAGGAACCAGAAGACATTGCCTGTCTGCGTTCCTTGCTCCCTCATAGGCCTTTCTGATTACACCCTTGGGGAAACCTCTATCCTTCAATCTTGTCTTGAGTTCCTGAGCCTGACACTCAAAATCACCCATGGAGCTACAATTCCTGCGTACTCTCATAAATTGACCTTTTGGAATGCCACGTTTGAGGGGATAAGGATGACAACTGTTCCATTGCAAGAAACTATTGGTTGCTGTTTCTTTCCGGTGTACCTTGGTACGAATTGTGCCTTCTCCTGTTTTTATAATTTTCAAATCCAGAAAAGACAATTCTTTTTCACTGATCTCACATGTGAACCTTAGCCCTATGTCATTTGTATTGAGGGCTGCTACAAAACTATGGAACTCCTCTGCTGTAGAGTTCCAAAGAAGCAGCACGTCATCAATATATCTAATCCATAGTCCAACGGACGAAGTCCATTTAGCAAAATTGTCCCCAAAGACAATTGTCTCCTCCCACCAGCCAAGAAATAAATTTGCATAGGTGGGAGCAGCAGGACTCCCCATTGCAGTGCCACATTGCTGATGAAAGATCTTGTCTTCAAAGATAAACATATTTTTTTCAAGAACAAATTGTAATAACTGCAAAACAAATTGGTTATGGGCTGCAAACTGAGTGCCCCTTGATCCAAGGAAGTACTCGATTGCCTTACAACCCAATTTGTGAGGTATGGATGAATACAACGCCTCAACATCCAGGCTAGCCAACAGTGTGTCTTTCTCCAAAGTGATACCGTCAATCTGTTTCAGAACATCCATAGTGTCACGTACATATGATGTGAGACTCAAGACAAAAGGGCGCAACACCTGATCAACATATGTACTCACATTTTGAGTTAGATTATTGATGCCTGAAACAATAGGTCTGCCACGTAAGGGGGGATACCCTTTGTGGATTTTGGGCAGGCTATAAAAACACGCCATGATGGGAAATTTTGGGAACAGGAACCCAAACTCGCTTGCACTGATAAAAGATCTGCTCTTTGCATCACTCAGAATGCCCAGCAACTCCTTCTTGAACAGTGCTGTGGGGTTGTCCTTTAAAATGGTGTAACAGTCAGGATTGAGTAAAATATCCTCACACATTTTTTTATAGTCATCTCTGCTCATGACCACGATGTTCCCACCTTTATCAGATGCCTTTAGAACAATATTTTGTTTTTTCTCTAAAGTGGTCAGAGCTACTCGTTCAGACCAGGACAGGTTGTTGTCTATGCCCCTATTGTCCTGACTAAGATTTTTGATCTCATCTCCCACCATCTCCACAAATAAATCCACATTGGTAAAATCTCCTATTGGTGGCAGCTTCCTACTCTTCAATTTAAGATTGGTGAAAGGACCTAGACCTGGGGTTCTACCAGATTCCTCTAGTAACCCCTCTAAGGCCACCAGGCCTTCCATATCAGATTCTTCTAACCCCAATTCAATGCATTTTTTTCTATTATGGTGTTTGAAGAATTTGATCCATTTGAGTTTGCGAGCAAACAAATTAAGATCCTTTATCCAAGAAAATGAGTCAAACTTTACTGTGGGGACAAAGGAAAGTCCCTTTTCTAATAACGTACTCTCTGATGCACTCAAAATGTATTCAGATAGGTTTATGATTCGTAGCCTATCCATATTATTTCCCTTCACTAATCCTTTTGTCCCCTCAGCATGTAGCGGGAAATGAGGGGATTGTTGGCTAAAAAATTATTATTGCCACTATTAGAAGAGGCTCTAGCACGGCCTCTATTTCTACCTCTAGCTCCTCCCCTGTATTTTTGTTTCCCACCACTACCACCAAAGAAAGGGCCCGCTCTTTCAGAGTCTGTTGTTTCACTCTCTGATGTGGAAGGGTCAGTTTCCCTCGGCCCCCTATTAGTCTGTTGATATTGCTGTTGTTGGGTATTAACAAAGTCGTAAGCTTTTTTCTCCCTAAATTCCTGTAGGTCTCTCTGGAACTGGAAGTGTTTACGTTCCTTTAAATGATTAGTGAACCTTTCTAGAGTTTGTTGTAGGATTTTGTCTTTTTTATCAAAACCAGGGGTATCTACCAAAGACTTAGCTGCCTCAATCTCTTTTTTGAGCTCCGCACTAATAAAGTCAAACTGGACTTTCTCTTCCTCCACTAGAATCTGCATCAGCCTAAGTGAACTCCCTGTGATCTCCTGTTCCCACCTTTCTTTTATATTAGTGGTTTTTAATCTTGATGCTGGAACAATGGGGACCCTAAGGCCTCTGGGAACTATATTGTTTTTTAGATAGTTTTCCAGACTCTGGATCTCCCACCAGCTTCTAGTATAATCCTTATGTAATCTATTAAGGTTTTTAAAGGTAGATTTGAGAGACGCACCCTGTGCTGTATACATCAGTTCACATTCAGAAAAGACACTTTTTGCCTCACTCATCCACCCTTCCGTGTTTAAATCAGAGAGTGCAAAGGCTGCCATACCCAGATATAATGAAAGTAATAACTGTATGGATTAAATATAAATTCACTGAATAAATTGATATAAATATAATTGTGCTCCCACAATATAAGAAAATTAGAAGGTTCACTGAAGTGACAACTGAGTAAAATATACCTTTTAATAGTAACTCGTTTTAAAAACAGGGGTAACACACCACTGTGAAGTAAGCCCCACCGTGAAAATTTAAAAACGTATTAAACAAGAAACACTGAGTCATTATGATAAATATATCTCAGTGTTTGCAACAATGTTTCACTGGAACCAGCATTTATCCTGGGCACAACAGTAGTACAATCCCCAAAATGCACCAGTGTCCGTAAACAAACACCGGATCTCCTAGCGCTGGGTGTAACACAATGCTACTGTCCCCTATGCAGACATTCCATGTACAATGAAAGACCCTACGCGTTTCAGATACTCATCCTCAGGGGTCCGTATCTTGGTCACTCTGGCCTCATCACCAGCGATAATAGTATTCAACAGCAGGTATTCTGCTGTGCGTCACGGGAAGATGCTCGTATCGATGTCAACGGCATACTTCATTGCAGGCGCTGGGTTACTATAAGCACCATAACTCCACCCCTCGTATTTGGCGGCGCTACATGAACTGACCAATCACAGCACCCTCTCGATTCGTGACACCTGCCCACAATACAGGGGAGGAGCTAGAGGTAGAAATAGAGGCCGTGCTAGAGCCTCTTCTAATAGTGGCAATAATAATTTTTTAGCCAACAATCCCCCCATTTCCCGCTACATGCTGAGGGGACAAAAGGATTAGTGAAGGGAAATAATATGGATAGGCTACGAATCATAAACCTATCTGAATACATTTTGAGTGCATCAGAGAGTACGTTATTAGAAAAGGGACTTTCCTTTGTCCCCACAGTAAAGTTTGACTCATTTTCTTGGATAAAGGATCTTAATTTGTTTGCTCGCAAACTCAAATGGATCAAATTCTTCAAACACCATAATAGAAAAAAATGCATTGAATTGGGGTTAGAAGAATCTGATATGGAAGGCCTGGTGGCCTTAGAGGGGTTACTAGAGGAATCTGGTAGAACCCCAGGTCTAGGTCCTTTCACCAATCTTAAATTGAAGAGTAGGAAGCTGCCACCAATAGGAGATTTTACCAATGTGGATTTATTTGTGGAGATGGTGGGAGATGAGATCAAAAATCTTAGTCAGGACAATAGGGGCATAGACAACAACCTGTCCTGGTCTGAACGAGTAGCTCTGACCACTTTAGAGAAAAAACAAAATATTGTTCTAAAGGCATCTGATAAAGGTGGGAACATCGTGGTCATGAGCAGAGATGACTATAAAAAAATGTGTGAGGATATTTTACTCAATCCTGACTGTTACACCATTTTAAAGGACAACCCCACAGCACTGTTCAAGAAGGAGTTGCTGGGCATTCTGAGTGATGCAAAGAGCAGATCTTTGATCAGTGCAAGCGAGTTTGGGTTCCTGTTCCCAAAATTTCCCATCATGGCGTGTTTTTATAGCCTGCCCAAAATCCACAAAGGGTATCCCCCCTTACGTGGCAGACCTATTGTTTCAGGCATCAATAATCTAACTCAAAATGTGAGTACATATGTTGATCAGGTGTTGCGCCCTTTTGTCTTGAGTCTCACATCATATGTACGTGACACTATGGATGTTCTGAAACAGATTGACGGTATCACTTTGGAGAAAGACACACTGTTGGCTAGCCTGGATGTTGAGGCGTTGTATTCATCCATACCTCACAAATTGGGTTGTAAGGCAATCGAGTACTTCCTTGGATCAAGGGGCACTCAGTTTGCAGCCCATAACCAATTTGTTTTGCAGTTATTACAATTTGTTCTTGAAAAAAATATATTTATCTTTGAAGACAAGATCTTTCATCAGCAATGTGGCACTGCAATGGGGAGTCCTGCTGCTCCCACCTATGCAAATTTATTTCTTGGCTGGTGGGAGGAGACAATTGTCTTTGGGGACAATTTTGCTAAATGGACTTCGTCCGTTGGACTATGGATTAGATATATTGATGACGTGCTGCTTCTTTGGAACTCTACAGCAGAGGAGTTCCATAGTTTTGTAGCAGCCCTCAATACAAATGACATAGGGCTAAGGTTCACATGTGAGATCAGTGAAAAAGAATTGTCTTTTCTGGATTTGAAAATTATAAAAACAGGAGAAGGCACAATTCGTACCAAGGTACACCGGAAAGAAACAGCAACCAATAGTTTCTTGCAATGGAACAGTTGTCATCCTTATCCCCTCAAACGTGGCATTCCAAAAGGTCAATTTATGAGAGTACGCAGGAATTGTAGCTCCATGGGTGATTTTGAGTGTCAGGCTCAGGAACTCAAGACAAGATTGAAGGATAGAGGTTTCCCCAAGGGTGTAATCAGAAAGGCCTATGAGGGAGCAAGGAACGCAGACAGGCAATGTCTTCTGGTTCCTAAAAAACGTAAAGAAGAACAAGTTACGAGACTCATAGGCACCTATGATTCTAAACAAAATGATATTATGCAAATCCTGAAAAGGTACTGGCGTATTCTTAGTTCTGATACAGATTTGGTTGATCAGATCACACAGTGGCCCTCTGTCACGTATCGGAGAGGGAAAAACATTAGGGACAGAGTCATGCACAGCTGTTTTGACCCCATTTTACCTAGGGGTACGTGGCTGGATAGACAAATACCAGGCACTTTTAGATGTGGTAGCTGTAAAGCTTGTGACTTCATTCTCAAAGGGAATAGCTTTACCAGTGTTGCAACACAGGAAAAGTACAACATTCGGGATTTTGTCAATTGCAAAACAGCGGGGGTAGTTTACCTTATTACATGCCCATGCCCCCTAAATTATGTGGGTAAAACGTCACGACAATTTCGGCGCCGGATAAGGGAGCATGTTGGAGACATTATCCATGCTAGGGACACCCCAATATCTAAGCATGTGCATGCTAAACACCAAGGCCATGCAGCATGTTTAAAGTTTCAAGCAATTGAACTCATTAGACCCCCAAAAAGAGGAGGTGACTGGGACAATTTAATTCTACGCAAAGAAGCCCAATGGATCCATAGACTGGCATGCATACAACCAGCGGGTTTAAACGAGCAGACTAATTATACGTGTTTTATCTAATATGTAATACCATTCCTCTTTAGGCGGCCAATATTCACCATGGGTTGCCTTTTGGGTGGGTGGTTTTATCCTGCATAGTGTACTATGTTTGATATGGCCATATTGGCCAGCCAACATATAAAGAGATCTTTTGTCAGAAATTCTAAATGGGAGGTACTCCTTAATCTTGTCCACCTAATATGTGTTTATAAACTAGAGAGTTGTTTTTTGAGGTAGTCCACTTGCGGTGGGTAACTGTCCCGCAAGATATACTTACAAACAAATTATCGTTTTGCTCTTACCTTCCTCTTACTTGGCAGTCCGGGCGATACGTCCTTGACTTCCACTGCGCCTGCGCGTTCGGCTTGATGCGGTCGATGATGACCCCTGGCTGTCAGCTGACGGCGGGGGGTCACATGGGCAGGTGTCACGAATCGAGAGGGTGCTGTGATTGGTCAGTTCATGTAGCGCCGCCAAATACGAGGGGTGGAGTTATGGTGCTTATAGTAACCCAGCGCCTGCAATGAAGTATGCCGTTGACATCGATACGAGCATCTTCCCGTGACGCACAGCAGAATACCTGCTGTTGAATACTATTATCGCTGGTGATGAGGCCAGAGTGACCAAGATACGGACCCCTGAGGATGAGTATCTGAAACGCGTAGGGTCTTTCATTGTACATGGAATGTCTGCATAGGGGACAGTAGCATTGTGTTACACCCAGCGCTAGGAGATCCGGTGTTTGTTTACGGACACTGGTGCATTTTGGGGATTGTACTACTGTTGTGCCCAGGATAAATGCTGGTTCCAGTGAAACATTGTTGCAAACACTGAGATATATTTATCATAATGACTCAGTGTTTCTTGTTTAATACGTTTTTAAATTTTCACGGTGGGGCTTACTTCACAGTGGTGTGTTACCCCTGTTTTTAAAACGAGTTACTATTAAAAGGTATATTTTACTCAGTTGTCACTTCAGTGAACCTGGTAAATGTAGACCCCTCCATGGCGACTATATAGATAATTACTGTACACGTGAGAATAGGAGATTAGCCTTGAAGGGTAAGAAGGTAAAACGAGGCAACTATTGACCAGTAAGCCTGATATTTTAAGGAATGATATTATATTGTTCTTTGTTATATAATTTTGCATATCTAATAATAGTCATGGAATTATGAATAACAGGTCATCACTAAATAACATGCGTTGGACATTGGCAATGTAATTGACTTATATATATATATATATATATATATATATATATATATAAGTTTTGCAAAAACATTGATACTGTACCACACATCTGTCTAGTATGGGAGTTACAGATGTGGGACTTAGGAATTAAAATGAAATACTACCGTATTTAATTTTAAAACAAATCCAATAAAACATTTTCAACCACTTTTTCCCTAATTTCCCTTGAAAAAAAGCAAAATCGTCTTAAATGACTTCTGGTAATGTTTTTTTTTTGTCAGTGAGTGGAGGATACAAAACTCAGTCAGCTTGGCGCTCTGCTAAATAGCACCATACAAATGGCTCCGAGTCCGGAGTATGATTTTGGCGCTCGGTTTTCCCGTTGCTTTCAGAGTGAAATGCAGAGGAAAACAAAAGGTCAAGGCCAATTACAGAACAGAAAGCCCTCCAGAACTTAGAAATACATGGTTTTCCGCAATCCAAGACAAAAATCTCAATTACCCCATGTATCCGGAACAATATGTTGAATGAAAAGTTTAGCAAAACTCTTAGAAACTTGTGTAACTGTGACAGAGGTGTGAAATGGCAATGTTCACTAAACTGGTCAATTACTCCTGAGATCATAGTCTTGCCATAGGACAAGGGGAGATCGGTGATAACGTCCCTGGCTAGGTGGGTGTATGTATGGTCTAATGGGAACTGGCAGGGTTTGAAGAAGACCTTTGAACAGCATGGATGGTTGTATGGAGTAAATACTGTCTGACACATAGGCCTTGGTGTTGATACTTGGGCCACCAAAAAGAATGTGGCACATGCCTGCAAGTGCCTAATATTCCTGGATAACTGGCTCATGCAGTTAGGGAGGTACAAACAGTCCACCTGCAGGAGTGGACACAGAAGCACATTCTTAGGAGCAGTAGGGTTATGTTAGTGGTCGCAGGTGGTGCGACTGTGCCCAGAAGGGAAGGGGGCTTGGAGGGGGCCCGCCTCCAATCTCGTCAGGCTGCAACATCAGGCCCCAGCATAGTTATGAATCACCATACAAAGTAACTGGCGCCAGGCCTTCTATATGATGAGGACCTTCTATGTGATGCAGCACACAACGAGGACAAGAGTGATGAGTAAATTATTATTATTTGAATTATTATGTTTATCGTCCAATCTGGGGGTGGGTGTGCACAGCTCACCCCCATGGTGTTACACCCCTAGTTGGGGGGCTTCAATCCAGTGGAGTTCAGTGAAGACATTCGAAACAAAAACACCCTCAGACAGAGTAGCTACCTTCTTAATACTATCACACTGAACTGGAACAAAGATATGTGACCAAGCATCAGTCTTTACATTTTTAGAGCCTGGTCTAAATGTGAAAATAAAAGTAAATCTGGCAATGAACAATGCTCTTCAGCCTGTCTGGGATTAAAGGCCCTTTTACACTGGCCAATGATCGGGCAAACGAGCAAATTATATGAATGCTCACTCCCAATCATTGCCCTGTGTAAACAGAGCAACGATCAGACGATTACCTAGCAAACTCTCGATCATTGGCTGATCTTTTTGTTTATGCAGCACAAAATATTATAGTTGTCGGCAGCACATCTCCCAGGCAGATGTGCTGCCGACATGATGGAAATGCATGGCGGCGAGCAATTGTAGTAACGATCGCTCGTCCCCATACATTACTGATCATAGCTCCTAGTGAAAGGAGCAAATAAGCGCTGATCTTGTTGATCGCGCGCTTGTTTTAACGGCCCAAATTGGCAAGTGTAAAAAGACCCTAGGTCTTTTGCCAAACTCAAGGTACATTATAATAGATTTGTGTGATTAGTGATGACCAAAAGCTGATTCTCAGTACCCTTCAAATACATTTTAGGAAAAGTAAGCGCAGGGATGAAGCTTGGTTAGAGTTGTAAGTCTAAAAAACAACAAATTGTTAAACAAAGTCAAATAAAATATCTAAAAATGAAAAAAAAATCCAAAGAGAAAATAACAACTTTTTTTTATTCTTCTAAGAACACTGTAAAGAAAAAAATGTACCTATGTACGCCAAAATGGTATGAATGAAAACTACAAAATTTGTTTGTTTAGGAAGAGCAGAACCCTGACATCAGGAGGGAGCTGCCTAGATAGCAATGATATATAGTAGAACACTGTATATTTTACTGCATATTATTCACTAGGCAGCCAGAATAGGTCATTTCCATTGCTCATCAACTGTCTTTCCTTTAAGCAAACGCTTGACACATTACTGGCCGCTTTGATAGACATTATCATGGCAGCCATCAGAAGGAAGAGCAGATACGGTAGAAGTGATGGAATCGGTATTATAAATACTACTTTCACATTTATGAAAATATTCACTAAAAAAGTATTTTTCTGTGCTGTTCTATTTTTAATCAATTAATTTCTTTTTCTGATGAGGAGTCATGCGTTTTAATTAGTCAAAGTAAATATGTACTAGCTCCTCGGATAATGCAGAGCTGGTTAATATAGAGCTTTATTCCTAGATATTTCTCCTGTCAGCCCGAATTGCTATTATTCTGGGTTTAAGATTAAATTTTGAAGGCAAATCAGTATTGGTATGTATAAGTTTTCTTTTCTTTCTCTCTCCTCTTCACCATCATCATCTTCATCATTAATTTCTTCAATATCTGAAGTTAAAAAAGTTCTCTGGGACATAAACAATGATGGCCTATCCTTAGGATAAGCGATTAATGTTTAATCATTGGGGTCTGAACATCGGTTTCCTTCATTGCCCTGATAAGTAGGTGCCCTTTAGGTCAGAACTCCACGGATCAAACGTTGATGGCTCTTATAAGGATAAGCAAACAATGTTAAAGTCTCGAAGAATCCTTTTAATCTGTGTGGACATTATAGTTAATTTTAACTTGCTTTCCAACATAATACTTATTGATTATATTGATATTCAATAATATTTGTATGGGAACTTATTGCAAAGATGTTAGAGACATATCGGTTTTCTAGCGTTTTGCCGATGGAAATATGTACTATTACAGAGCCGTATTTGCCACCCATAAGACTTAGGAATATGGATCTATGTTTTGGCATTTTAGCCTCCATTACATGGCTCTGCAGTAGAAAATTGGCCGATCAGTAAAATGCCAACAGAGATAATTTTCACAGATTTGCTTATCTCTTCAACATGCAGTATGTATGCCTTTTGTGCAATGTTACTCCAGACACGTCACTTGGATAGACTTGACATCCGTGAGAATATTAACCTTTTGCAACTTGATGCTGCACACAAATTTCCAAGACTAATGTTCATTCCAGTTTATGTAAGACACTGCTGTTACTTAAGAAATATCATAATCTGCAAAGGAATCTGAAAGTGAGTGCTCAATTGCCCTGCAGCGCTACCACAGTTCAAATGAAGCATTACACAGTGTCCATTGAAATTAAACTAATGCACATACAGAATGGGTCCTGCAGATAAAATGATTTGCAATTGCTTAGAATTCCCTATTAAAGTATTTGAAAATGGCTGGGGGAAGCGAGGGAAATTCGCAAGGCTCTAGGAGTAACCACACAGATTTTGTTTTTCCCGTAAATACCCTTCAATAAGACAGTTAACTGGGAAATAACATACAATACATTTTTCTAGTATATGTACTCGTGTACATCCGAACCAGAGCTACGCATGGAATATTGAAATGTAAAAACAACAACATGGTGCAATGTAGCCCATCAGAAGCCTCGGCAGGCAATATGAATTCCTCAAAGGAACAAGAAGAAAGATAGAAGTGGCTTCAATCCAAAATCATCATAGAGAAGATGAGACAGATGAGTAAGATAAGAGTAACTTCTGTAAGACCCAGACAATGGCTACTATGTTATAAACTCTTCATTGGATTCAGAGGAAAGCCACCTGGGTCCTTATGACATCACGGAAATAAAGGCCAATGTGTGGTGACTTGATGGGTGCCGCTTATCAAATATCAAGCATCACCTGTGATTATAAGCATCAGGGTGGGAGATAAAGTTCATCTGTCAACTGTTAGGCAATGTTCTTCTTATTTTTCTTCTCCACATTTGTTCATCGTTTCAAGTACTACATTTATGGCAATGAACCTTGCAAACTATATAGAGACTGCCATGGCAATTGACTTAACTAAGAAAGAATGCATTGTTTGATCAGAACTTAAAGCGGTTGCCCAGGTTCGGGGCTGTTTTTTAAACTGATGAACTATCCACAGGATAGGCCTTTAGTATAAGATCGGTGGGGATCCGACATCCGTACCCCGCACCTATCATTTGTTCCGGCTGCCCCTGTGCTCTGGGAGCTCCGCAGTGGTTGGTGCCGGAAGCATAAGGCAGGAAATTCCTCTGATTAAAGATTTTGTGGTCAGAGGAGGAAGGAGCATGTGAGCGGAAGCGTGCCGTGGCTCCTCCCCTTGCTGTCGTCTCTGCTGCCGACGCTGCACCTGACATCTTGGCCGCGCTCCACGATGCGCTCATGATTGTGATCGGTATCAGGTTAATGAAGTTGGTTGTCTTTTTTTTTTTTTTTTAAAGGGAAAGGGGAAAAAAGGGGAAAAATGCCTTTCTTTCTTTCCCGTATTCATACAGGTCAAGTTATCAAGTTGTCTGCCCCTATGCCATGCTTCATCATCTGAAGTTTTTGTCCTCTTAATACAGAATTGGAATCAAAAGCCATCAATGTCGACTTTTCCCAATTAATCTTTACTCCTTCAAACTCACCAAAAGTCTCATATACTTCAATGACATGAACAATATCAGATATATCTCTGAAATAGTAACATGACATCGGCGTATAAGGAAATGTTTTCCTCAGCATCACCCATCAAGAATCCTTTTATCCGACTATCTTTTCTTTTTTTTAAACATATTTTTATTGAATTTTTCACCACACAAAAAAAACACAAATCATACAGTAATGCATTGCCATAATAATAAACATTACAAAAAATGTATAAATGAACATGTGATAGTGAATGCTTCCCAGCAAACTAGGTTTGATCTTGGAAGTTATTCCCCATGGGCTATCAGCCCTCCTTCATCTCCTCTATCTCCTCTATCCTTCCCTTCCTTTAACCCCACCTGTCGGGTATTCCTGTAAACATTGTTACATAACTTTGCATATCTGCCTAACTTACATAACTAAACAATACACAGAACAAATAAGAAATTGGAGCATACATAACAATTGGAGCTTCGTGAAGCAGTTCACCAACTCAGGCAGCTAGTCCGCAAGAATAAAGAAATCCCAGTGGATATATATGCTTTACTCCCGTGATATTTTCAGTGCCCCTAAAGTGCCCTTAAGATCTTCAATCAAGTACCATGACGTTCCCGTAAACGGATCTATGATGTCCCTTCGTTCTTCACTGGTGAAATATTTTGTGAGGAAAAGCTTCCATTTCTCAAAGAATTTTTTGCTCTGCGTGTCTTTATTCTGTAATATACCAATGCGGTCTAGATAAAACAGTTTCCTCAACCCCTGGACCACCATGCTCTGAGTCGGTACTTCAGCTACCAGCCAGTTTTGGAGTATGCACCTCTTTGCCACTATCAGTGTGGCTTGGGCTATGGGAGCTAAATGTGTCGTTTCTGTCTCTTCTAATTCTCCATCATGTTGTATATGGAATAAGACCTCCATTGGCCCTAAATTCCCATGGAACCTGCCCACCTGCTGCAATAAGGATGTTATCTCCCCCCAGAATGGCTGAATATGTGCACACGCCCAAAGGCCATGATACATGTCTGTCTTTGAGATATTACATCTAGGGCATGACGTTTTCCTATCTGGTTGTGAGGCGGAGGGGGCCAGGGTAAATGCATATATTGCTTGGTGAATGATCTTCAGATGAGTTTCCCTCCAGTTTTCGTTGTGCACGTGTGCCCTGAAATCCACCAGCCCTTTTTCAATATGCTTTTCAATGCCTGGTAAATTAAACAGTTTTTCCCATCTCCCAAAGGCCTGCCCCGGGGACATCTTCACTAGTGTTGGTCTGAGTGTACTATATAATTGGGAAATGGAGTGTCTGTGATTGTCCGTGAACCATGAATCAAACAGGTTGGGGGGGACCTCATCCGCTACATCCGCTAGTTTAGTTTTACAGTGATTAACTATTTGTAAGTACTGTAAGTGCTGATGCCGAACAAAAACATATTTATTCTGGAGCTCCTGCAAGGTTAACCACCTCTTATCCTGCGCGTGGAACATATCCCCCACCGACTATCTTTTCTTATGGAATTTACTCCTTTTTGGAATAATCTTTATACAAATTTTCTAAAATGCAGGATTTACAGTTTTGGGTAAAACACAGGATAATGCAACTATCACATTTATTTGAGAATGGTAATTTAAGGTCCTTCCGGGATCTCCAGATGGACTTTGAGTTATAAAAAAATGGTTGGTTATTATATTTTTAACTATGTCACGCATGGAATTTAACTAAAGATAAACACAAATATAGATTCAAACCATTTCCCATTGGTGATATGTTATTAAATTAACTTCACTGTAAAGGTGTAATTTCACTTTGCTACAAACAATTGAGTTTAGGCCTTAAAAATAATATAGAATTTACTTATATAGATAAGTGGATAAGGGACTTGGGTGTCACGAAGTGTCTGTGGACCCACTGGGCCGTACCGCCTTGGCAGTATGGCAGCTGATCAAAAGGGCACAGAACAATGTCTATAGTTCGTATAGGTACCTGTTGCAGCTCGGACAGCAGTAAGGCAGGCTCGGCTGGGACCAGGCAGCAGGTAAACGTCAGGCGAGCTTAAGCAGATCTGACGTGGGATACAGCACGGCACGACTTTGGCACAGCACAGTGCTCAACCAGGATAGTAAGGAAAGCAAGGAACGGGAACCAGGAACAGGAACAAATTCAATAGAAAGGAATGCCTGCAGGCAAACGGAACCCTTTTTCCCGACCACCCCAATTGTTAATAAAATATATATTTTATTAGGCTACGTGTAGCAAATTAGACAGACCATATAAATGTGTTTAAAATTGTCACTGCCAAAAGCCGAAATTGAAAGTGAACCACTGGACCAGACGCAGCAACGTAATTCAACGGTCAGGAGTAAGTGCTGAGTAGCACACAGCAAGTCAATTAGCAAATTGCATTGGCTAAATAGAAGCAGTGAGTTCGGCTTAGACAGGAATTAAAAACAAAGAGAGCCTCCCCGACATGTTTCGCTAACTAGTAGCGTCCTCAGGGGTACACTGCTTCTATTTAGCCAATGCAATTTGCTAATTGACTTGCTGTGTGCTACTCAGCACTTACTCCTGACCGTTGAATTACGTTGCTGCGTCTGGTCCAGTGGTTCACTTTCAATTTCGGCTTTTGGCAGTGACAATTTTAAACACATTTATGTGGTCTGTCTAATTTGCTACACGTAGCCTAATAAAATATATATTTTATTAACAATTGGGGTGGTCGGGAAAAAGGGTTCCGTTTGCCTGCAGGCATTCCTTTCTATTGACTATGTGCATTGTACCTGCCGACTACCCAGGGTCTCAATTTGTTTTTTTTGTCAAGGAACAGGAACAAGGAACAGGAAACATGAACACACTAGGAGGCCATCACATAGACAAACTTAGGAAACATCAACAACGCTCAGGCATAGAAGCAGAGGGCTGGACTCCTCATATTCCAGGGTATTCACGGGTTCAAAGTTCATCAAAGGTCCGGTGCACTCGCTGTCCCTTTAAGAGCGGGCACGAGTGTGCATGCGTACCCTACGGGATCCGGCTGAGGTGAGTGGACGCGAGCGCTGGTGTCTCCTGAGAAGGAGGCTGGGGCCAGCGCTTGCGGACTCATGGCTGCGGCTGTCAGGAGGAGGTTGGAGCTCATGGCCCACAGCCATGGACATTACAGTATCCCTCCCCCTTACGCCCCCTCTTCTTGGGACCAGAGTGAGAGAGAAACTTTTTCAGAAGAGTAGGGGCATTGAGATTCTCTTCTGGCTCCCAGGACCTCTCTTTAGGACCAAACCCCCTCCAATCCACCAAATAAAAAGTTTTTCCTTTGACTTTCTTGGTGTCCAAGATCTCCTTAACCTCAAAGGTGTCCAAAGGGCCGCTGGAGGCTAACGCAGGGCTGGGAGTTTTAGAATAGCGGTTCAGAACGGATTCAGGAGGGAGACATGGAAGGAGTTGGGGATCCTGAGGGTAGGAGGCAGCCGAAGCTTGTAGGCGACAGGGTTGATCTGCTGCAGGATCTCGTGGCTGCGGCTGTCAGGAAGAGGTTGGAGCTGACGGCTCGCAGCCACGGACATTACATTGGGTCAAATTAATGAGCTCCAACGGGATATGATACATAGTAATTTGGAATATGTTTCACTTAATATGGCACATACATTTTCTCACTATATAAGAATTAAAAGATCACATTATACGTCTAAAAAATTTGTTAAAATGGGATATAGATCTGTTGATAGTTGTCCGAAGTGTGGCTCTCCGGATGCTGATCTGATCTATTTACTTTGGAGATGTCCAAAGTTACACTGATATTTGAGTCAGGTATTACAATGTATTAAAGGGATCACACCCTTTGAGACAGCTTATGATTAAAGTTTGATTTTGCTGGGTGATTTCACTGGGATTGACACTCCATATAATAAAATACAGGTGCTATTAACTCTTCAATTATTGTTTTTAGCACGCTTAGAAATTCTTAAGAAATGGTAACCCCCCCACTTTTTTTTACATGGAAGAATCACATTTATAAGACCATACTGTACGAAAAACTATATTATGCTGAGGAATCAAGAAGTAGATAATTTAAATCCAAATGGCAACCATGTATTGATATTTTGGAACAAACTGACAGAAATTATGTTCTAGTGGATATGTGAAAGACATTTGTACCGCTTTTGTTTGTGTTTTTTTTTTTTGTGTCTTAATTCTCTATACTAAACAAGTTATAGCATGTCAATTAGATATTTTACCAAACTTTGCTAGTTTAGCGTTTAGGAAGAGGATGGTAGTCTGATCAGCCCTATGGGCGGGAATCTACTACCAGGTTGATCCTTCCTGATTCCTATTAGTTCTATCATTTATGCTTTTTTTTAAAATATATCTGGGTGTAAGAACACATGCAAATGTTACCCTTAAACAGTACAGTGGATAAGTCCAATCTTTTCACAATGCTTACATAGGGCCGATTTTAACTTCACTGCTGCCTGCGGCGAAAATTGAAATGGTGCCCCCCAGATTTTGATTGACATCCCCCTGGCTGTTCTACATCACTAGGAGTTTCCGCCAACTCTTGTGGATGCGCTGTGGATGCGCTGTTGCCTTGTACTCCCCTGGCAAGTGGAGCAATAAAGCTGGGCAGAGTACACCTTGCTGCATGGTGCGTGCCCAAGTAGTACAATGCCTATGACCCTTTATAGAATAATTGAATATAGTGTGCGCCGTTTTAAAAATAGATTTTATAGATTTTGCTGCATCTGAAAAAATATACAAGGGAATGTTTGGAAATATTGTCATGTCATGTATTACCACATGGTGGTGGTTCAAGGGGTTAAAACTACCTGACAGGTACCCATTAAATATACAATGAAGTGAAAAAATTCCATCTGCCCTGCAATTTGGTTATTATAATTATATCCTATATAATTCAGCTCCAGAACCAAGCTCTGATATATATACAGCACCAGAACAAAGCTCAATACATACATACAACTCCAGAACCAAGCTAAATACATGTATACAACCTCAGTACATATATACATCACCAGAACAAAGCTCAGTACATAAATACAACACCAAAACCAAGCTCATACATATATACAGCACCAGAACCAAGCTCAGTACATAAATACAACGCCAGAACCAAGCTCAGTACATAAATACAGCACCAGAACAAAGCTCATAACATAAATACAGTACCAAAACAAAAGCTCAGTACATAAATAAAGCACCTGAACAAAGCCCATAACATATATACAGCACCAAAACACAGCTAAGTACACATATACAGCACCAGAACAAAGCTCAGTACATATATACAGCACCAGAACAAAGCCCAGTACATATATACAGCTTCAGAACAAAGCTTAGTACATGAATACAGCCCCAGAACAAAGCTCAGTACATACATACAGCACCAGAACAAAGCTCAGTATATTAATACAGACCCAGAACAAAGCTCAGTACATAAATACAACACCAGAACAAAGCTCAGTACATAAATACAACACCAGAACCAAGCTTAGTACATAAATACAGCACCAGAACAAAGCTCAATACATAAATACAGTACCAGAATAAAGCTAACTGCATAAATACAACACCAGAACAAAGCTCAGTACATAAATACAGCACCAGAACCAAGCTCAGTACATAAATACAGCACAAGAACACAGCTCAGTATCACGTAGGGTGCGTGGACCCACTGGGCCGTACCGCCTTGATGGTATGGCAGCTAGCCAACATGATACAGTCAAAGTCTATAGTTCGAATAGGTGTACCTGTGGTAGCTTCAGACAGTAGCAAGATAGGCTCGGATGGGACCTTGGCAGCAGTCAGACACCAGGCGTGATGTAACAAGACAGGTGTAGTACTCAGCACAACACGACTCCAACTCTAAATGGCACATGGACCAGGATAGCATGGGATACCAGATACAGGTAGCAGGAACAGGAACACTGGGAACTGGAAAACACTTAAGGGACCATTTGCAGAGATGAACATAGGTAAACGACAACAAAGCTCAGCCAATGCAGGAAGGGGCAGAGCCCTTCTCATAGTCCAGGGTGCTCATGGGCTAATTTGTTTATCTAATTCAGGAGCGCACGCTGGCCCTTTAAGACTGGACGCGCACCCTATGGGACACAGCAGAGTGAAGCGGAAGTGAGCGCTGGTGTCTGTTAAGGAGGAGATGTGGGCCAGCACGCACTGATCCATGGCTGTGGCCGTCAGGAGGTGAGTAAACCTGACGGCATGCGGCCATGGGTGTTAAGGTATCTCCCTTTTACACCCCCTCCTCTTGGGACCATAGCGAGAGAGAAACTTCTTCCGGAGTGTAGGGGCATTGAAGTTCTCCTCTGGCTCCCAGGACCTCTCTTCAGGACCAAACCCCCTCCAATCCACCAAATAAAAAGTGCTTCCTCCTACTCTCATGGTGTCCAGGATCTCCTTAACCTCAAATGTATCCGATCAACCGCTGGGAGCGACTGCAGGACTAGGAATATTGGTATTGCGGTTCAGGACCACAGGCTTCAGAAGGGAGACATGAAAGGAGTTGGGGATCTTGAGAGTAGGGGGCAGCCGACGCTTGTAGGAGACAGGATTGATCTGTTGCAAGATCTCAAAGGGTCCGAGGAACCTGGGAGAAAACTTGTATGATGGCACCCTCAGCCAGATATTTCTGGAGGACAGCCAGACCTTGGTACCTGGAAGAAACTGGGGAGGTTCTCTTCTCCTTGTGTCTGCCTTACGTTTCATGCAGTCCACTGCCAGCAGAATGGAGGATCGGGTCTGCTGCCAGATCTGCAAGAAGTCCATAAAAGCAGAATCAGCTGCGGGCACTTCGGACATAACGGATACCGGGAGCGGAATTCGTGGGTGTTGGCTGTAGACAATGAAGAATGGTGTAGTTCTTATGGACTCGCTTATATGGTTATTGTACGAGAACTCGGCCCAAGGAAGAAGCTGCACCCTGTCATCATTCTGCTTGGAGATGAAGTGTCGTAGGTAGTTCTCCATGATTTGATTGATCCTCGCAACTTGACCATTAGACTGAGGATGGTAGGCTGAGGAAAAGTCCAACTTTACATTGAGGAGTTTACAGAGGGCTCTCCAGAACCTGAGGTGAACTGAACCCCCTGATCAGACACGATATGCCGAGGCAAGCCGTGCAGGTGGAAGATGTGTTGGACGAAGAGGTCGGCCAATCGAGAAGCAAAAGGTAGACCGGTCAGCGGAATGAAGTGAGCCATCTTCGAAAATTGGTTCACCACCACTTAGACCATACTGCATCCTGCAGAGGGAGGCAGGTCCATAACAAAGTCCATTGCTATATGCTGCCAGGGAGCATCGGGCACAGGCAGCGGCTGGAGCCGTCCAGCAAGTTTGGAGTGAGCAATCTTGTTAGCTGCGCACACCGAGCAGGATGAAACAAAGTCCATAATGTCTTTGGGCATCGTGGGCCACCAGAAATGATGGGCAATCAGGTCTCAGGTCTTCTGGGTACCCGCATGACCTGCCAGTCTGGAGCTGTGTCCCGAGCGGAGAATTAAAACCACAGAAAAGGCCATACTCACAGATTAGGTGGTGGGTAGAATACCCATTCCAAACAGGACGCAACCAGGTCAGAGAATGCTGTTGATGGGAAGTGCCCAGGTGTGTTTAAATAATGATAGCCACTCCCACTAACCTTGAGGGGAGTGGTGTGTTGGGCATGGAAGAAAATGTGTAATAATAATAAATAAATAATAAAGTACTGTGTATAGTGCACATGTGAGGTATAGGGGACATGACTAAGTGTAGTGTGTAGAAATCAGGGCTGTGAGTGAAACAAAAACGTGAGTGTAGTGTGTAAAACATGGAGGCATAGTGTTTGGATAGTGAGGCACAGCATATATCGCCGAATAGCAGCCTATTTATAACGCCCATATTGTAAGAGAGCGGGCTGCCCTGCATGCAGTGCCAAACATCCGCACACCAGGCTATCCCAACATCATAAGACCCGGGCGCGTCCTGAAAAAAAGTATGTACAATGTAAGTAACCATGAGACGTCTGTTCAATTTCTTAACTCTTGATTTACCTTGATCCAATTCTTCTCTCTTAATCAGACATACTCTATCCAAGTGTTCTTTTATAATCCGGTTAGGATAACCCCTATTTAGACATTTTCTAGTCATCTGGTTCAAACTAATCTCCAAATCCCTTGGATCATCCACTATCCTCTTCACCCTAAGTAACTCACTATATGGCAAAGATCTGATCCTCCCCTTGGGATGACTTGGGAATAGTTTTCCCTTTCAGCTGCACACAAAAATTGTCATAAAACATAAAGTAGTTACAGGTCAATACGATCTTTAGTAGCCCTAGGAGAAAACCCTTACATTCATGTGAAAAATTAGTTTGTACTAGTACCTTGTTTACACTATTCAAACCCCTTTCATGTTTAATTGACGTATATAAATTGGTTACATCAAACAAGTTTTGCTACCAAAGGTATAGAGATATCTCTAGTTTTGGACAAAAAATCTGGGGTATCACTAATATAGGACCTTGCAGACACTGAAAATTCTCTAAGGACCTGGTCCAAGAAGATTGCCATAGGGCTCAAAAGCGAGTCTTTACCTGACACAATAGGTCTACCCGGCTGTGCAGTCAAGCTTTTATGTACTTTAGGAAGACAATATAGCATTGGTGTTATTGGAAATTTAGGTATCAAAAATGAGCGTAACTCCTCATCAATCACTTCATTAACCCCTTAAGGACGCAGCCTAGTTTGGGCCTTAAGGCTCAGAGCCCATTTTTCAAATCTGACATATTTCACTTTATGTGGTAATAACGTCGGGATGCTTAAACCCATCCAAGTGATTCCGAGATTGTTTTCTCGTGACACTTTGGGCTTCATGTTCGTGGTAAAATTTGGTCGGTATATTCAGTCTTTATTTGAGAAAAATTGCAAAATTTAGAGAAAATTTTGAAAAAATAGCATTTTTCAGAATTTAAATGCATCTGCTTGAAAAACAGACGGTTATACCACCCAAAATAGTTACTAGTTCACATTTCCCATATGTCTACTTTAGATTGGCATCGTTTTTTGAACATTATTTTATTTTTCTTGGACGTTACAAGGCTTAGAACATGAACAGCAATTTCTCATATTTTTAAGAAAATTTCAAAAGCCTTTTTTTTAAGGTACCTGTTCAGTTCTGAAGAGGCTTTGAGGGGCCTATGTATTAGAAACCCCCATAAAGCACCCCATTTTAAAAACTAGACCCCTCAAAGTATTCAAAACAGCATTTAGAAAGTTTTTTAACCCTTCAGGCATTTCACAGGAATTAAAGCAAAGTGGAGGTGAAATTTGCAAATTTCGTTTTTCTTTCTGAATTTCAATTTTATTCAATTTTTTTTCTGTAACAAAGAAGGTTTTACCAGAGAAACACTACTAAATATGTATTGTCCAGATTCTTCAGTTTTTAGAAATGTCCCACATGTGGTTCTAGTGCGCTCGTGGACTAAAACACAAGCCCCAGAAGCAAAGAAGCACCTAGTGCATTTTGGTGGTGCTTTTTTATTAGCATATATTTTAGGCAGCATGCCAGGTTTGGAGAGGTGTTGAGGTGCCAAAACAGTAGGAATCCCCCAAAACTGACCCCATTTTGGAAACTGCACCCCTCAAGGAATTAATTTATGGTTATTGTTACCATTTTGACCCCGTAGTTTTTTCACAGCGCGTATTTGAATTAGGCTGTGAAATTAAAAGAATGACAATTTTTCCAATAAGATGTCATTTTTGATCAGAATTTCTTATTTTCACAGGGAACAAAATGCCCCATTTTGTTGCCCAATTTGTCCTGAGTGCGTCAATACCCCATTTGTGGTGATAAACTGCTGTTTGGGCCCATGGGAGGCCTCAGAAGGAAAGGAGCGCTATGTGTTCTTAGGAGTCCAGATTTTGCTGGATTGGTTTTCGGGTGCCATGTCGCATTTGCAGAGCCTCAGAGGTATCAAAGCAATGGAAACCCACCAAAAGTGACCCCATTTTGGAAACAAAACCCCTCAAGGAATTTATTTATGGGTGTTGTGACCATTTAGACCCCACAGTTTTTTCACAGAACTTATTTGAATTGGGCTGTGAATTTAAAAAAAAAAACTTTTTTCCAATAAGATGTAGTTTTGGCTCAAAATGTCTTATTTTCACAACGAATAAAATACCCCATTTTGTTGCCAAATTTGTCCTGAGTGCTACAATACCCTATTTGTGGCCATAAACTGCCGTTTGGGCCCATGGGAGGTATTAGAAGGAAAGGAGCGCTATGTGTTCTTTGGAGCCCAGATTTTGCTGGATTGGTTTTCGGGTGCCATGTCGCATTTGCAGAGCCCCAAAGGTATCAAAGCAATGGAAACCCACCAGAAGTGACCCCATTTTGGAAACTACACCCCTCAAGGAATTCATTTATGGGTGTTGTGACCATGTAGACTCCACAGTTTTTTCACAGAATTTATTTGAATTGGCCTGTGAATTCAAAAAAATGTAATTTTTTCCAATAAGAGGTAGTTTTGGCTCAAAATTTCTTATTTTCACAAGGAATAAAATACCCCAATTTGTTGCCCAATTTGTCCTGAGTGCGGCAATACCCCATTTGTGGTGATAAACTGCCGTTTGGGCCCATGGGAGGCCTCAGAAGGAAAGGAGCGCTATGTGTTCTTTGGAGCCCAGATTTTGCTGGATTGGTTTTCAGGTGCCATGTCGCATTTGCAGAGCCCCAAAGGTATCAAAGCAATGGAAACCCACCAGAAGTCACCCCATTTTGGAAACTACACCCCTCAAATAATTTATTTATGGGTGTTGTGACCATTTAGACCCCACAGTTTTTTCACAGAATTTATTTGAATTGGGCTGTGAATTAAAAAATTTTTTATTTTTTCCAATAAGAGGTAGTTTTGGCTCAAAATTTCTTATTTTCACAACGAATAAAATACCGCATTTTGTTGCCCAATTTGTCCTGAGTGTGGCAATACCCTATTTGTGGTGATAAACTGCCGTTTGGGCCCATGGGAGGGCTCAGAAGGAAAGGACCACCATGTGGCCTACTGGGAATTTTCAGGTGCTAAGTCGTGTGTGCAGAAGCCTCTGAGGTATCAGTACAGTTGAAACCCCCGAGAAGTGACCCCGTTTTAAAAACGACACCCCTTAAGGAATTCATCTAGAGATGTAGTGAGCATTTTGACCCCACAGGTATTGTGTAAAAGATAATGCGCAGCAGATGGTGCAGAGTGAGATTTGCAATTTTCTATATATATGCCATGTCAGTGTCCGATATATTGTGCCCAGCATGCGCCACCGGAGATATACACCTCATAAACTGTAATGTTGGCTCTCCCGGGTAAGGCAATACCCTACATGTGGCTGTTATCAGCTGCCTGGGCACACAGCAGAGCTCAGAGGGGAAAGATGAGGAGGGGTAAGCTGTGCGAAGTGGATCAGAGCGAGTAAAACTGGGGTAAATTAAAAATAAAGGGATGGATGATAAATTTTAAAACACTCTTTCATACAGAGCTCTGGTTTTTCGGGACACGCGTCACATTGATATATTGTGTCCTTCCTTATCCCCCTCTTATAGCAGACTCTGCACCTCTTTTGACTTTTTCCCTTCTTGCCAGTTTGGGGAACTTAAAAAGTGTTGCCCTGGTACGATGCCTGTGGCCCCGCTTCCAGAAGTACTGTAAGGCTTCAGGACTTGATCTGACAAGTCCACCCCTCCCATGTACCTATTGTAGTCCAGGATGCAGTCTAGTTTGGGGGTCCCTGTACTGGTACCTCGTACAGGTACATGGGTACTGGTGTGGCATCTCCCTGGTCTTGTACTTGACACACAATATGTTGCTGCTAGATTGTGCCCTGCTCTCACCCCTTCTGAGTGTTTGCCCAAGCAGAGTCTTAGGGAGGCCTCTCAGGTTTCTTCTAGCAGTGCCGCATGCCGCAGGACTTCTGGAAGCGAGGCAGTTGAAGAGTGGGACGCTGGTATAAAAATTATCCAGGTAGAGGTGGTAACCCTGGTCCAGCAGTGGGTGCACCAAATCCCACACAATTTTTGTATTAACTCCCAGTAAGGGGGGGCATTCTGGGGGCTGAGTACTGGTGTCCTTCCCTTTATATATCCTAAATTTGTAGGTATACCCTGATGCACTCTCGCACAGCTTATACACCTTCACGCCATACCTTGCCCTCTTACCCGGCAGGTACTCGCGGAATTGAAGCCTCCCTTTCAAATGTACGAGGGATTCATCTATAGAAATACACTTCTCGGGGGTGAATGCTGGGAAAAGCGGGCACTGAAATGGTCTAATAGGGGTCTCCGTTTATACAAACGGTCAAAACTGGGGTCATCTCGGGGTGGGCACGGCTCATTATCAGTATAATGTAAGAAGCGAAGTATTGCCTCATTTTTATTTTATTTTTTAGTTTCCAGCTCAGTTCTGAAGTTGCTTTGAGGGGGCCCATATATTAGACACCCTTCTCAAACACCCCATTTCAGAAACTAGACCCCTCAAAGTATTCACAACAGCATTTAAAAAGTTTATTAACCCTTTAGGTGTTTCACAGGAATTTAGAGCAAAGTAGAGGTGACATTTAATTAATTTAATTTAATTTATTAGGCACCATGTCCGGTTTGAAGAGGTCTTGTGGTGCTAAAACAGTGGAAACCCCCCAAAAGTGACCCCTTTTTGGAAACTAGAGACCTTGAGGAATCCATTGTAGTTTTCTTGGGGTTCATGCGGCTTTTTGATCAGTTTTTATTCTAATTTTAGGTGGCGTGGTGACTAAAAAAACAGCAATTTTACTATTGTTTTTTATTCAATTTTTTTTACAGCGTTCACCGTGCGCTATAAATGACATATTCACTTTATTCTGCGGGGCGATACGATTACGGCGATACCAGATGTTTATAGTTTTATTTTATGTCTTATGGCGTTTGCACAATAAAATACATTTTGTAAAATATAATTTATTTTTTGTGTTACCTTATTCTAAGAGCCATAACTGTTTTATTTTTCCATCAGGAAAGTCGTGCGAGGACTTATTTTTTGCGTAACGAACTGTAGTTTCGATCAGGACCATTTTTCGGTACATGCGACTTTTTGATCTCTTTTTATTCCATTTTTTGGGAGGTGAAGTGACCAAACAATTGTGATTGTGGTACGGTTTATTATTATTTTCTCTTACGGCGTTCACCGCGCGGGATAAATAACAACATCGTTTTGTAGTTCAGGACGTTACGGACGCGGCGATACCAATTATGTATAGTTTATTTGTTTATTTATATATTTTTATTAATAATAAAGAACTGATAAGGGAAAAAGGGGGACTTTTACTTTTATTACTTTTAAATCTTTTATTTTCTTATTTTTACACAACTTTTTTTTTTTTTTCACACTTTTTTTACTTTGTCCCACTAGGGGACATGAGGGCAGGAGGCTCTGATCGCTATTCTAATACACTGCACTACATACGTAGTGCAGTGTATTAGAGCTGTCAGCTGTTCGCTGACAGCAAGCATAGTGGGTCCTGATTTTGTCGGGACCCACTAGGCTTCCGTCGATGGTGTAGCCAGAGTCCATTGTTAGGATTCTGGTTGCCATAGTAGCCATCACGGCCCGCTATCGTGTAGCAGGCCGGCGATGGCAGCTTAACCCCTAAGAAGCCGCGATCGCTATTGAACGCGGCTTCTAAGGGGTTAATCGGCGGGGACCACCGCGATCGGTCCCTGCACACTAAGCTGTGATAGCCTGCTGTCGGAAACAGCAGGTATCACAGCTCAAACACGCGCCGGGATTAAATGGCGCCGTGTTTACTCAGGTCAGTACTATTACTGACCTGAGCGCGAACGATGTACTTAGCGCGACGTAATAGTACTGACCTGAGCGCGAAGGGGTTAACATAGGCATTATCAATTAAAACCCTCATACGTTTTTCAATATAATTCTTTGGATCAAGAGTCACTCTCTTATAGACACATGTGTCGTTTAACTGTCTATAGACTTCCTGTATATACATGAGGTGATCCCTAACGACGGCCACACCCCCTTTATCAGCGGGTTTGATAACAAGGTCGTCATTATGGATCAGACCATCTAGAGCCCGTTTTTCATCAAAAGTGAGGTTTTGTTGTCCCTTTAAAGTAAAGCCTGACTTACGTTCATCTTTGTATTTGGCTACATCTTTCAACACAGATGAAATAAAGGTCTCAATCACCTGCATGCTTGTTAGTGGTTTGAAGTCGCTCTTGTTAAACAAACCCCATTTATTTATTTATTTTTACAAAATTATTTATTTCACAGCACATAACATTGCATGTACAAGTCCTCCATTCAGGAAGATCCATCAAGTACAGATAAATTGTAACAACAACATAAAACAAAAATAAAACTTTTCATGATACATAACATACAGTAAAGCCAATCGTTTGTAGTCTAGACAGCAACAGGGGAAAGCCATATGTACTCATATGTACAAACCCTATCTAAATAAGTTTGAGCAACTTCAGAGAAATATATACTGGCATAGAGTTCCATCTCCACCTATAGCATATATGCAAAGATTGAGCAAATTAGAAATAAATGGAAAACAATGAAGTAACAGGCATTAAGTGTTAATTACTAAGTAGTATGGACATCCTGAGTATTACGGACATCTTGAGATTGCTTCCAAGTGCGCCAGGGGGCCCAAACTTTGAGATATAAAGAATGTGTATGCGTATGCCAACCAGAAATTTCTTCCAGTCTATATACATCTTGTACCTTATCAAGCCATTCTTGTATTGCTGGGGGCTTACCATCTAGCCAATGAAGAGGAATTAAAGCTCTTGCAACACCCAGTAGATGCGTTATCAAATTAGTTTTGGATGGGCGATAGGTCTGGGAAGGCAGAGATAGCAGCACCATCTCAATCGACAATGAGGAAGATATTAACCCCTTAAGGACACGGCCAATTTTAGCCTTGAGGACAGAGCAATTTTTTTTATATTTCCCTCTTTGCATCCCGACGCTCATAACGCTTTTATTTTTTGTACGACGTAGTTGTATGAGACTTTGTTTTTTGCGGGACGAGTTGTACTTTATGTACGTACCATTTTTTGGTACAAATACATTATCGTTTAATTTCTATAAATTTTTAAATAGATTAAAATGCAGAAAAAAAGCAGTTGTGCAGCAGTTTTAATATTTATTTTTTTACACAATACACCGATCATCATAAATAATGGTATACATTTGTTGTACAGGTTGTTACGGTCGTGGCGATACCAAATATGTCTATATTATTTCATGTTTTGGGACTTATATTTTAAAAAGTTGATTTATTATAAAAAATGTGTATTTCTGTGTATTTTATTTACTTTTTATTTATTTATTTACCATTATTTTTTTTTTACATTCATTTAACTTTTTTTTTTAATCCCATAAAGGGATTTATCATTTTGACTTTTATTTTGTAACTGTAATGTACTGGCATAGATCTATATGCCAGTACATTAGCCTGTTACTGATCGTACACAGGCAGTTGTTAGGGCATACCTCAGTATGCCCTAACAACAGGAAATATGTTCAGACAGCCCTGGGGTCCTTCACTGGACCCTGGGCTGTCTGGCCATACGAGTTGTGGGCTTTGATCGCGTCACAGTTATTTTCTGTGACGCGATCAATGTGCAGTCCCCCCTCCTTGAACGCCGCGATCAGCTGTCATCGCGGCGTTCAAAGGGTTAACAGCGGAGAGAAGATGTTTCTCTCCTCTCCGCTGTCAGAGCGGGGCCGTGGCTGTGTATTACAGCCGTTGCCCCGCTCTCGATCGCACACACAGAGACGGCACAGACGGCTGTCACACAGGACGAGTATGCTCGTCCTAATGCGCGAAGTGCTCGCTGCTCAGGACGAGCATACTCGTCCTGTGTCGGCAACCAGTTAATCCTATGTCCTTCAAACAACATTCCACATCAGACCAGAATTTACGGATTTTGGTGCACGACCACCAAATATGGGATAAGGAGCCGGGGGTTGTGTGGCATCTCCAGCAAAGATCGGTATCTGCCAGATTTAAACGATATAATGTATCTGGGGTCCTGTACCATCTAGCGAGTAATTTAAAGGAGCTCTCTTGCATTTTAATGCAGCGAGAGAAACCATGTGCATTTCTCTTCAAAGCTTGGAGATCCGCATCTGAGAAGGTGGTGCCCAACTCCGCCTCCCAATACCTAAGATATAAGGGCTCTCCCGGATGTTGTAGAGATATTAACTTATTGTACAAGGTGGATAACAATTTCGGAATGGGTTTGGGTACCATAGCATATGTTTCAAACCAAGAGATATCCCGTGAAGGTGGCACTATGGAAAGGAATGCAGTACAAGCCGTAGAGAGGTGAGACAAGTGAGCTGGACCTAGCTGTCTCCCCCCCCCCCCCCCAGGAACTCAGTCCATTCATGTTCAGTTGGCAATTTCCGATCCACCAATAATTGTGACCATGGAGTGGACCATAGATCCTTCCAGATATTGAAGGGGTCCTTAAAGGAAGCCTCCAGTAGATATGAGATTATCGTAGAGGATGCTATGGGGGATGGAAAAGGCGACAAATGGAGTTGGGCATTGATTTTACGCCACACAGAAATAGTATTCCAGGTAATGTCAGAAATTCTTCCACAACATATGCCATCGGTCAGCACCCAGCAAAGTAAGTTCAAGTTCAATTCCTAATGTTCTAGGAGGAGAGCCAACCAGGTCCAGCCACCTAACAAGTTGGAGAGCGGTATAGTAAGTATGAACATCTGGCAAACCTACCCCACCAGAACCTTTAGGTCTAATAAGTGTATGATGTGCAATCCTAGATTTCTTATGGGCCCATAGATATTGAGAGAACATACGTCGAATAGCGGAAAAGTAGGAGAGGGGCAATCTAATAGGTACCATATTCATCAAATATAGCACAGTGGGCATGATGTAAGTTTTCAAAACATTTTTACGTCCCATCCACGAAAGCATAGGTATATCATAGGTCTTAAGTTGTGATTTCAAGGAGTTCAAAAAAGGTGTATAATTATAAGCAAATAAATCTTTAGTGTCCTTGGCCAGCCAAACCCCCAAATATTTAATTTTATGTTCAGCCCATTTAAACGGAGAAGTGTGTTTTAGAATATCGGCCGAGGTATTATTCAGGGAAATATTTAAAACTTCAGACTTTGAATAGTTTATTTTAAAATTTGACAGCCGACCAAATTTTTCAAATATAGAAATAAGAATTGGAAAAGCTTGGAGGGGATTTGAAATCAGTACTAACAAGTCGACTGCAAACGCAGCGGTCTTATGGGTTTTCCCCCCTATAGTAATGCCACAAATTTGCGGTGTCTCCCTAATACTTTGAATTAACGTTTCCATAACTATTATGAAAAGGGAGGGTGATGGAGGACACCCTTGTCTTGTCCCATTAGAGATCTTAAACGTAGATGATAGAGAACCATTTACCCGTACCTTTGCCGTAGGGTCCGAGTAGAGCGACAACACTGCTTCCACAAACTGAGCAGGAAACCCAAAATACTCTAAGGCTTTTGCCATATATAACCAGCTAACCCTGTCAAACGCTTTTTCAGTGTCTGTGCTAAGGAGTACCAGCGGTACATTTTTCAAGCGAGCATGTCTGATCAAGTGTAAGATTTTAACAGAGTTGTCTCTACCCTCGCGACCCCTTACAAATCCTGTTTGTTTCCGATTAATAATATGTGGGAGAATAGTACCCATCCGTCTCGCCAATACCTTGGCCCAGAGCTTAACATCTGTATTTAATAATGAAATCGGCCTATAACTACTACATAAGGTCAAATCATTTCCTTCTTTGGGGAGATTTGTGATATGGGCTGATAAGGCCTGTGGAGGGAGAGAATCTCCCTTCAGCAATCCATTAAAGAGTGTGACCAGGTGAGGAAGGAGGGGGTCCAAGATTATAAAATAAATTATAGGAAACCCGTCAGGGCCAGGACTTTTACCATTAGGAATGGATTTGAGGGTAGCCAAAATTTCTGATGTAGTAACGGGCTGAATAAGGGACTCTTTTTGCTCGGGATTAAGCTGTGGTAAAGTCAACATGGAAAGAAATTTGTTTACTACTTCAGAGGTGCCAGAAGAAGGGTGAGATGGGGCATCACTGGCTAGGTTATACAGAGAGGAGTAATATGTTCTAAAAGCTTCAGCAATATCAGATGTGGATGTAACATTTGTACCAGAGGTATTTTTAATCTGGGATATAAAGGATTGAGCAGCCTGTTTTTTCTGTAGGGATGTCATTAATTTACCGCCTTTATTCCCATACACATAAAAACGCTAACGGCAGCGCATGTAGGTTTTGGCACATCCGGCGTGATATTTTCTGCAAAGAACACTTGCAATCTAGAGGAAATATCCGATAATCTCTTGTCATCATCAATTAAAGTTTCATTTAATCTCCAGGTATATTCGCGACACGGCATAGAGGTAAGTTGAAATTTAAGGGCAACAGGGGCATGATCAGATAATGTAACTTGACCAATAGAAGCATGAGTAGCAAGTGGGAATAAATTTTCTTGTACAAAAATATAATCTAATCTCTGCCAGGAGGAGTGTACAGAGGAATAAAATGAGAAGTCTCGTACGTCAGGATTTTGTAGCCTCCAATAGTCAACCAAATGAAGGTCAGAGAGGGACTTTTTAATATGGGAAAGAGCGCTATAAGATAATGCTGACTTCTTAGAAGAAGAATCCAGGAGTGGATCTAAAGTTAGGGTATGTTCACACGCTGAGCCAAAAACGTCTGAATATACGGAGCTGTTTTCAAGGGAAAACAGCACCTGATTTTCAGACGTTTTTAAGCAACTCACGTTTTTCGCTGCGTTTTTCGCGCCATTTTCGCGCCGTTTTTTCTGCCGTTTTTGGAGCTGTTTTCAATAGAGTCTATGAGAAAACAGCTCCAAAAACGTCCCAAGAAGTGTCCTGCACTTCTTTTGACGAGGCTGTAATTTTACGCGTCATCTTTTGACAGCTGTCAAACGACGAAGTGTAAATTACAGGTCGTCGGCACAGTACGTCGGCAAACCCATTGAAATGAATGGGCAGATGTTTGCCGACGTATTGTAGCCTTATTTTCAGACGTAAAACGAGGCATAATACGCCTCGTTTACGCCTGAAAATAGGTCGTGTGAACCCAGCCTTACATTGAGATCTCCCCCTACTATCAATACTTGGAAAAATGACAAAGCCTGTAAGGTGGAACGCAGCCATCCTGCTTGACCTTTATTAGGTGCATACAAATTGCCTAATGTGACTAAAGTGTTCACAATCTTTGCCTTAACGAAAACATATCTGCCATCCGCGTCTGTGAGAGTATCCAAATGCTGGAGGGGAAGATCTTTGTGAATGGCAATACTAACCCCCCGTGATGCCGATCCCGGAGTACAACTATGAAACCACGTCGGATATTGAGAACGAGAGAGATGAGGAGCATGACCTACACAGAAATGTGATGATCTGACACGCTTGGAGGGGTTGTTCCAACCCTTCACATTAAAAGAGGAAATCCTCAATGATGCCAAGGGTTGGTTAGATGCCATGTATAATATATACCTTGAGAAAGACAAATATGCCTGACGTATCATGTGAACAAATTAGAACAGAAACAAAAATAACAATATTGACTAAGTAAATAAAATATCTACATAGGATATTCCCCTTGGAAGACACGAAGGGGAACATCTCCAGAATACATTCAATCCAGCAACTAACCTGAGATGGTAAGATTAGGAAGAAAAGAATGAGAGGGGAGGGAGAAAGAAAAGATCCTGATCAGAACATGAATCACAATGTAAACACGACCCGACATTTTCACCAGATTGAAACTTATAAAAAGGTATATTTAGTGACTGAGTAAACGTTGATTCAAATTAATGAAAATAAAATAAATTGTTATTGTAGAAAACTAAGCGATGACCCTTGTCCACCCTCCCTGCCACGAAGGGTAACACAAAGGCCCCCTCAGACCATGTAAGAGAATAATCATACAATAACTGAAAATTTACTAGCAAGAGCATATAACATAACATAACCTATATGGACGTTACAGGACTAGATGCTTTTACTCCAACTTCTTGGGTAAATCAAACAAGTACCGTAGGGGACTTAAGGTCAAGACAGATGTAAAAGAGCTAGACAAACTAGCACAAAAAAAGGTCAAAAAAAGCACAAAAGAGTACAAAAAAACTGCCTCTTGAAGGCAAATAAGGCGCCTCAGCAGAAATGAGCGGTCATGGTGGATTCAATAAGCTCGATCCTCTTTTGGCTTTAGGCGATTTGCTCTTGCCAGCGACGGATGCCAGTTCTCCGGGTCCGGCAATGGCGGCAGAGTTTAAAAGTCCTCTAAGGGCATCCAAGACAGGACTTCAATCGGATCCAACTGTAGCCGTTCCCAGGCTCATGATAGATCTGAAGGTGCTCGTATAGTAATTTGTCTCCCATCCTTTAAGACAACCAGGCCAAACGGGAACAACCAGCGGTAAGACATGCCATTAGATTTCAAAAGATCCAAGAGGGGTTTCATCTTTCTCCTTTTCATGAGAGTAGAGGCTGCTAGATCTTGAAAAAGCTTGATAGTGGAGCTGATGCTAGGATAGCAGCCGTGTCTACATAGCTGAGCAGCCCACAGATCATATCCCTCGGAGGTTCATCCGGTTTAGGTTTCGGGCGCAAAGCACTATGGACACGTTCAATGATCACCGAAGAGGCTCGGTCTTCCCCCAAAACACCTGTGAAAACAGATTGCGCCATTAGTTTCAGGGAGTCTGGGGCACAGGATTCAGGTACGCCTTTAAATCGTATGTTCTTGCGGCGACTCCTATTCTCCTGGTCTTCCAAAAGAAGAAAAGCATTATTCAAATGCTGTTGATGATGAGCCGTCTTGTCCCCCAGAGCTTTGGAGTAGTGCAGCACCATATTCTGTGCTGCTTCCAAGTTTTCAACTCTGTTGCCAATATGTTTAATATCAGCTCGCATATCTGTTAACTCTTTAATAAGAGGAGTCATTGCTTGAGCCAGTGCTTTCTTAAGGAAGGATCTAGTTATAGGAACGCCACTTGCAACTCCCAGTTCTCTCCTATCCTCCTCATCTTCACTCCGGTCTGAGTCATCCTCAGATGCAGCGTGGGGAGCCGGCGCCATCTTAGTTGATGCTGAGGAAGAAGCCACTGACCTGGTTTTCCAAAGTTTATCCAGGTCTCCTTGGGATCTTTGAGCTTTGGGTGTGCCAGGGGTCTCCTTGATCTTATCCTTATGTGTCTTGACCATAATTAGGCAGTCACCATCGGTGAAAATGCTGTTTACAGAGGTGAGTTACAGGAGCTCTTTCAACAAGCGTCAATCTGCCGCGCGATCAGGCTCCGCCCCCCACAAACCCCATTTTTTTTAAACATAAATCCTGACCTTTTTCAGCATCATTAATTTTAATAGACAAATAGGTTGACTCTATTTGAGAAAACCACGCGTTAATGCGGACAGATCTAAAAAAAATTATTGAGATCTATATCTAATTGCAGCCAATCAACATTCACAAAGTGGCAAAATTATAAACTTTTGCTTAAAATTAAAACCTCTACAGATGATAAACAGTGTGTGCAAATATTTACATAAATACACCACCACAAAAAAAGCTCAGTACCTAAATACAGAACCAGAACCAAGCTCAATACATAAATAGGGCACCGGAACCTATTTCAGTACATAAATACAGCATCAGAACAAAGCTCAGTACATAAATACAGCACCAGAACAAAGCTCAGTACATAAAAACAGCACCAGATCCAAGCTCAGTACATACATACAGCATAAGAACAAAGCTCAGTACAAAAATACAGTACCAGAGGCAATCTCAGTACATAAATACAACACCAGTGTAAAGGGTTTGCCAGACACAGGTTCTGTGTCGACGCCCGGGGTTAATCAGCCCTCATCAGCTCCAAGGTCTGCTAGAGTGACGCGATCTGTTACCACTCAGGCTTGCAGGCTGAGGAGAGGGAAAACCTATCACAGCCTGGCCTGATGGTTCTAGCTCCCGCCCTTGGTCTATTTATACCCTCACTTGCAGCATGTTCCTTGCCTGTGATTGTCTTGTTTCCTGGCTCTGCTATTCCTGCTATTTACCCGATTGACCGCTGTTACTTATTGACCCTGACGTGCCTGACTATTCTCTTGCTCTGTTTTGCTACTACGTACTCCCCTGGTTTGATTCGGCTCATTCACCACTGCCTGTTGCTCACGGTGTCTCCGTGGGCAACTGTGCCTAAACCCCCCCCATGCTTCTGTGTGCCCTTGTCTTGTGTTGTCTGTCTTGCACTTACTGAGCGTAGGGACTGTCGCCCAGTTGTACGCCGTAACTTCGGACGGGCCGTGCAAGTAGACAGGGACTGAGTTGCGGGTAGATTAGGGCTCACCTGTCCGTCTCCCTACCCCGATTCATTACATAATCACAGGCCCCGGAGCTTTTCTTAAACTGGTCCCTGACTCTACTATGGACCCCCTTGAGGCCCTGGCTCAGCAAATGCAGGGTCTCTCCCTACAGGTCTAAGACCTCGCTCAGAGGTTCAACCAGCGTGATGCTACCCATGTAGTGCCCTTCACCTCACCTCTTGAACCCCACCTCAAATTGCGTGACCGGTTCTCAGGGGACCGGAGGAGCTTTTTCTATTTTCGGGAGAGTTGTAGACTCTACTTCCGATTAAGACCCCACTCCTCAGGTTCTGAGAGCCAGCGAGTGGGTATAATTAGGTCCCGGCTCCAGGACGGCCCCCAGGAATGGGCCTTCTCCTTGGCTCCTGACACCCCTGAACTTTCTTCTGCTGACCTTTTTTTTCTGCTCTCGGGCTCATCTATGACGAGACTGACAAGACTGCCTTGGCCGAGAGTCAGCTGGTGACCTTACGCCAGGGTAAGAGACCCGTTGAGGAGTACTGTTCTGACTTTAGGAAGTGGTGTGTAGCCTCTCGGTGAAATGACCCTGCCTTGAGGTGCCAGTTTAGATTGGGTGTGTTGAACGCCCTGAAAGACCTGTTAGTTAGCTATCCCACCTCAGACTCTCTAGATCAGGCTATGGCTTTAGCGGTACGTCTTGACCGACGTCTCAGGGAACGACGACTTGAACATTCTGGTGCCTTCCCCTTTGGCTCCCCTATGATGGCTCCAGAGGTTCCATTGCTTCGTTCTTCCACGGAGAACTTGGATGAACAGATGCAACTCAGGGCCTCCGTGTCTCCCCAACAACGTAGAGATTTCCGCAGGAGGAATGGTCTCTGCTTCTACTGTGGGGATGACAAGCATCGATTTAACTCCGGTCCCCGACGCAAGAATAACCAGCCAGAAAATTTCCGCACCTAAGTGACCATCGGGGAGGTCACTTGGGCGCACAGGTATTTCCCGTAAACATGAAGCCTAATAAAATCTTGCTTCCCTTTCAGGTTTCTTTTGACGGTAGGTCTGCCACCGGCAGTACCTTCGTGGATTCAGGCTCTGCTGCTAATATTATGTCTGTGGAATTTACCATGTCTCTAGCTATGCCACTAATTGATTTGCCTAAACCTGTCCCGGTAGTGGGTATCGACTCCACACCGCTTGCCAATGGTTATTTTATGCAGCATACCCCTGTTTTTGAACTCATTGTTGGCTCCATTCATTTGGAGCAGTGTTCTGTGTTAGTGATGCAGGGGTTATCGTCCGATTTGATTTTAGGCCTCCCTTGGTTGCAGACGCATAATCACACTTTTAACTGGAATACTGGTGATCTTACTAAATGGGGTAATGAATGCATGACGTCATGTTTTTCTCTTAATTTGGTTTCTCTCGTTGAGGAGTTGATCACCCTACCTGAGTTTATTCAGGACTTTGCTGATGTCTTTTCTAAAAAGGCCTAAGAAGAGTTACCTCCTCATAGAGAGTATGATTGCGCAATCGATTTGGTAACAGGAGCTAAGCTCCCTAAAGGAAGGATATTTAATCTCTCTTGTCCTGAATGTGAAGCCATGAGAGGTTATATCCAGGAAAGCCTGGCCAAGGGTTACATTCGCCCCTCTACTTCTCCGGAAGGTGCTGGCTTCTTCTTCGTGGGGAAGAAGGATGGTGGTCTTAGGCCGTGCATCGATTACCGAAATTTAAATAAGATCACTGTAAGGAACCAATATCCCCTTCCTTTGATTCCTGATCTCTTCAATCAGGTTCAGGGGGCCCAATGGTTCTCTAAGTTCGATCTTCGGGGGGCTTATAACCTTACCCGAGTCTGAGAAGGGGATGAGTGGAAGACTCAAGAGTGAAAGGTCATTTTGAATATCTCATCATGCCCTTTGGGTTGTGTAATGCTCCCGCGGTCTTCCAGAATTTCATAAATGAGATTTTAATAGACTATCTGGGGGTATTTCTTGTAGTGTACCTTGATGATATACTTGTGTTATACAAGGACTGGTCCTCCCACATTGAGCATGTCGGGAAGGTGCTCCAGGCCCTTCGGAAAAACAAACTCTCTGCAAAAACCGAAAAATGTGGGTTTGGGGTGCAGGAGATACAATTCTTGGGTCAAATCCTCACTCCTAACAAATTCCGCGTGGACCCTGCCAAGGTTCAGGCTGTGGCAGAATGGGTCCGCCCTGCCTCCCTGAAGGACTTACAGTGTTTCCTGGGGTTTGCTAATTATTACAGGAGATATATTGCTAACTTCTCGGTCATCACTAAGCCTCTTACGGACCTCACACGTAAAGGTGCTGATCTCCTCCACTGGCCTCCGGAGGCGGTCCAGGCTTTTGAGATCCTTAAGAGGTACTTTGTCTCTGCCCCAGTGCTGATTCAGCCTAACCAAATGGAGCCATTCATCGTGGAGGTTGATGCCTCCGAGGTGGGAGCGGGTGCTGTTTTGTCCCAGGGTACTAGGTCTCTCACCCATCTCCGTCCCTGTGCCTACTTCTCCAGGAAGTTCTCCACCGAGAGAAATTATGACGTTGGCAACCGCGAACTCTTAGCCATTAAATGATCATTTGAAGAGTGACTCCACTTCCTGGAGGGGGCTAGGCACCAGGTAACGGTCCTTACTGACCACAAAAATCTGGTTTTCCTAGAATCTGGCCGGAGACTAAACCCAAGGCAAGCTCGATGGGCGTTGTTTTTTACGAGATTCAACTTTGTGGTTACCTATAGGGCTGGGTCAAAAAATATTAAAGCTGATCCTCTGTCGCATAGCTTCATGGCTAGCCCTCCTCCTGAGGAGGACCCCGCTTGTATTTTTCCCCCAGGTATAATCATATCCTCTGTGGATTCAGACTTAGTCTCCGAAATTGCGGCTGATCAAGGTTCTGCTCCCGAGAACCTTGCTGAGAAAAAGCTGTTTGTTCCCCTGCAATTCCGGCTAAGGTTGCTCAGGGAGAATCATGACTCCGCACTATCTGGCAATCCAGGCATTGTGGGGACCAAGCACCTCATTTCTAGAACCTATTGGTGGCCTTGGTTGCTTAAAGACGTTAAAGCCTACGTCGCCGCTTGTGAAATTTGTGCTAGGTATAAGACTCCCAGGTCCTCGCCAAATTTTCCCTTAATAACCGGGTCAGTAACTCGTCGGGGGGTCTCCCCCTTCTTCTGTAATTTTGGGTTTAATCCACGGTTCTCCTCCGTTTCACCTGGTGGTTCCAACAATCCCGAGGTAGATGTCGTTTATCGGGAACAGTGCAGATAAAAGACGTTCAACTAACCCCCTTTTTGTGGTAGGGGATCTGGTGTGGCTGTCTTCTAAAAATTTGCGCCTTAAAGTTCCGTCCAAGAAATTTGCTCCCTGGTATATAGGGCCGTACAAAGTCATTGAGGTCCTCAACCCTGTCTCCTTCCGGCTGGAGTTACCCCCGTCTTTTCAGATACACAACGTGTTCCATGTCTCCCTCTTGAAAAGCTGCTCCCCATCCTTGGCTTCTTCGAAGAAACCTCCGGTCCCTGTTCTCACTCCGGATAGGGTAGAATTCGAGGTAGCCAAGATTGTGGACAGCAGGATGGTCCAAATCTCTCTTCAGTACCTGGTCCATTGGAGAGGATACGAGCCTGAGGAGAGGACTTGGGTACCCGCCAGGGATGTTCACGCCGGTATGTTGCTCAGGAAGTTTCATCTTCGGTTCCCCAACAAGCCAGGCCCACATAGGAAGGGTCCAGTGGCAACTCATAAAAGGGGGGTACTGTAAAGGGTTTGCCAGACACAGGTTCTGTGTCGACGCCCGGGGTTAATCAGCCCTCATCAGCTCCAAGGTCTGCTAGGGTGACGCGATCTGTTACCACTCAGGCTTGCAGGCTGAGAAGAGGGAAAACCTATCACAGCCCGGCCTGACGGTTCTAGCTCCCGCTCTTGGTCTATTTATACCCTCACTTGCAGCATGTTCCTTGCCTGTGATTGTCTTGTTTCCTGGCTCTGCTATTCCTGCTATTTACCCAATTGACCGCTGTTACTTATTCACCCTGACTTGCCTGACTATTCTCTTGCTCTGTTTTGCTACTACGTACTCCCCTGGTTTGATTCGGCTCGTTCACCACTGCCTGTTTCTCACGGTGTCTCCGTGGGCAACTGCCCCTAAACCCCCCCTTGCTTCTGTGTGCCCTTGTCTTGTGTTGTCTGTCTTGCACTTACTGAGCGTAGGGACCGTCGCCCAGTTGTACGCCGTCACTTAGGAAGGGCCGTGCAAGTAGGCAGGGACTGAGTTGCGGCTAGATTAGGGCTCACCTGTCCGTCTCCCTACCCCGATTCATTATAACCAGAACCAAGCTCAGTACATATATACAGCACCAGAACAAAGATCTACAGGGTGGGCCATTTATATGGATACACCTAAATAATATGGGAATGGTTGGTGATATTAACTTCCTGTTTGTGGCACATTAGTATATGGGAGGGGGGAAACTTTTCAAGCTGGGTGTTGACCATGGCGACCATTTTGAAGTCGGCCATTTTGTATCCAACTGTAGTTTTTTCAATGGGAAGAGGGTCATGTGACACATCAAACTTATCGAGAATTTAACAAGAAAAACAATGGTGGGCTTGGTTTTAATGTTTCTTTATTCTTTCATGAGTTATTTACAAGTTTCTGACCACTTATAAAATGTGTTCAAAGTGCTGCCCATTGTGTTGGATTGTCAATGCAACCCTCTTCTCCCACTCTTCACACACTGGTAGCAACACCGCAGAAGAAATGCTAGCACAGGCTTCCAGTATCCGTAGTTTCAGTTGCTGCACATCTCGTATCACATTTACATTAAGTGACTCGCAGGTGACATTCTCAGATTCTAGTTGTTCTTTATCTCTTTTCTTCTCCTTTTGGTCCAGACCTCTATGATGACTTCTCCCGGCCACAGCCCTTTTCTGCAGTTTGCCGCTCAGATGTCTTCAGCTTCTCACTTTTCAAACATTTCTGCACCTGTAAACGAAGATAAATTTCTAATGGTGCCACACAATACGCCCCTAAATATAATAGTGTCATACACTGCACCTCTAATTATAATAGCACCAAACACTGTGTCCCCAATTATAATAGCATCATACACTGTGTCACACACACAAACACACAGACACACACACATGCACGCACGCACACAAACACACACACACACAGACCTCTGTAGATAGTGCCCCCATATAGGGCCCTGTACTTAGTGCCCCCATAGAGCCCCCTGTAGACATTGCCCCCATAGAGCCCCCTGTAGAAAATGCCACACATAGAGCCCCCTGTAGACAGTGCCCCAAATAGATCCCCCTGTAGACAGTGCCCCACATAGAGCCCCCTACAGTCAGTGCCCCACAAAGATCCCCTTGTAGACAGTGCCCCACATAGAGCTCCCTGTAGACAGTGCACCACGTAGAGCCAACTGTAGACAGTGACCCACAAAGAGCCCCCTGTAGACAGTGCCCCACATACATAGTGCCCCCTATAGAGCCCCTGTAGATAGTGCCCCATAGATCCCCTGTAGATAGTGGCCCGATAGATCACCCTGTAGATAGTAGCATCTGTCGATAGTGCTCTACATACAGCCCCTGTAGATAATGCCCCATATATAGCCCCCTGTAGTTAGTTTCCCCATAGATCCCCCTGTAGATAGTGGCCCCCACAGATTCCCCTGTAGATAGTACCTCCTGTTGATAGTGCCCTACATACAGCCCCCTGTAGATGCACCACATATAGTCCCCCTTGTAGATAGTTCCCCACAAATAGCCCCCTCTGTAGATAGTGGCACACATATACCCCCCTGTAGATAGTGTCCCACATACAGCCCCACCTGTAGATAGCACCCAACACATAGTCCTCCCAGTAGATAGTGCCCCACATATAGCCCCCCTGTAGATAATGCCCACATATAGCCCCCTGTATATAGTGCCCCACATATAGCCCCCCTTGTAGATAGTGCCCCACATATAGTCCCCAGTAGATAGTGCCCCACATATAGCCCCCTGTAGATAGTGCCCCACATATAGCCCCATGTAGATAGTGCCCCACATATAGCCCCCTGTAGATAGTGCCCCACATATAGCCCCCTGTAGATAGTGCTCCACATATAGCTCCCTCAGATAGGGCCCCACATATAGCTTCCCTGTAGATAGGGCCCCACATATAGCCCTCCCCTGTAGATAGTGGTCCACATATAGCCCCCCTGTAGACAGTGCCCTACATGGAGCCCCCTAAAGACAGTGCCCCACAAAGATCCCCTTGTAGACAGTGCCCCACATAGAGCCCCCTGTAAACAGTACACCACATAGAGCCAACTGTAGACAGTGACCCACAAAGAGCCCCCTGAGATAGGGCCCCACATATAGCTCCCCTGTAGATAGGGCCCCACATATAGCCCTCCCCTGTAGATAGTGGTCCACATATAGCCCCCCTGTAGATAGTGCTCCATATATAGCTTCCCCTGTAGATAGTGCACCACATATAGCCCCTCACACTTTTAACAGAAAAAAAAACATTATATACTCACCTGATCCAGTTCCCATGCCGTCCCCTAGCAACACAGGCTTCTCTCTTCTGAGCAGGTCTGCTGGGGCTGAATGCCACAAGAGGCGGATGATGTAATTGCACGGCTTGCGTCATTTAAAGGCGCTAAATGGTGGGGCAAGGCATTCTACCCTTCCAATCAGCGCTTTTCAACAACGCAAGCTTGCATTGTTAAAGGGCGCTGATTGGCGGGTGCCTTGCCCTGCCATTCAGCAATTATGCAGAGCTAATGCATGTAATACTACTCTGTTGTTTTGACGGAATCAATAGCACAGTCAACTGCGATATTGATGCCATCAAAAACATCGGAACCCTGTCAACGGTGACAAACGGAAACCATTAGCAATGTTTCGGCACCATTGAGATCAATGGTGATGCAAACGGAAGCTAAGGTTTCCATTTGCCTTTCCGTTGAGGGGTTCCCCCCGATGGAAACCTCCGACTGAACCCCTAAACAGGAAGACAACGCTGATGTGAACACAGCCTTAAACATCAAAACTATAAGGATTAGATCCTAATAGTTCTTTGACATCATTATCATGTCATGCAGTCATAGACAGGGCCAGTGTCAGCATCCGGCGAACCCGGGCAAGTGCCGGGGCCCACTACCCTTGGGAGGGGGCCCACTCGGCCGCTGGGTGCTGTCGCTGCTGTTGTCACAGCATCACTGTCCATATATGGACAGTGATATTGGGAGGAGAGAAGGAGTCCCATGCAGAGCGCTAGCGGCTGTGCTTCGAAACTCAGTTTCTGGGGAAGCCCCTAACATCACTGTCCATGTATGAACAGTGATTTCAGAGGCAGAGAAGGAGTCCCAGGCAGAGTGCTACAAGCGGCTCTGCTCCAGGACTCCGTCTCTGGGGAAGCCCCTGACATCACTATCCATGTATGGACAGTGATGTCATGAAGAGAGAAGGAATCCCAGGCAGGGCGCTAGCGGCTCTGCTCCGGGACTCCGACTCTGGGGAAGCCCTTAACATCACTGTCCATATATGAACAGTGATGTTAGAGGGAGATAAGGGGTCCCAGGCAGAGCGCTATAAGCGGCTCTGCTACTGGACTCCGTCTCTGGGGAAGCCCCTGACATCACTGTCCATATATGGACAGTGTTGTCAGGAGAAGAGCAGTGTCCCAGGCAGAGTGCTAGTATCGCTCTGCCCGGGACTTTGGCTCTGGGGTTGCCTTTGACATCACTAGCCGTATATGGACAGTGATGTCAGGGGCTTCCCCGGAGCTGGAGTACCAGAGCAGAGCCTTTACTAGTGCTCTGCCTGGGACGTCAGCTCTGCTCCAGACATCACTATCCATATATGGACAGTGATGTCAGGAGCAGAGCAGGAGTCCCAGGCAGAATGCTAGTAGTGCTCTGCCCAGGACTATGGCTCTGGGGTTGCCACTGTTAACACTGTCCATATATGGAGAGTGACATCATGGGTTTTTCCTGAAGTGGAATCCCCTGCCAGAGCATCGGCAATGCTCTGGCTGGGGATTTCACTCCTAGAGGGAACACCAATGGTGCTACCTACAGGGAGGGAGGCTGTGTGGTACTACGAGAGAGGGTGGCTGTGTGGCACTACAATGGAGGGGGGCTGTGTGACACTACCAGGGAGGGGGCTGTGTGGCACCTAACATCTATATGGGGGCACAAAGTGACGTTTTCTGCCATTTTACTGCCGCTGTTAGTTCCCCCGCAAAGGGGCCTACTACGTCTGTGTCGCCCAAGGGCCCACATAAACCTGGAGCCGGCCCTCGTCATAGATTACTAAATAAATATATATATATATATATATATATATATAAAAATAAAAAGCATATATACCATTATTTATATAGTGCCAACAAATTCTGCAGCACTTTTTACTGCAATCATTCATATTTTTTACTCAATGGATATTTATCTTGTACATATATTATTAAAAGCATTTTATTCATAAATTCTCCTTGAATAAGTGGCACTGGTAGGAACAGTTAGATGTAATTTTTATGCATGATGTTTAGACCCGGCACAGATAAATATTCTAATGTCGATTCTTCCTAGATCTAGGAAACAGTTTCAATAATTATATTTTCCTTCACAATTGACTGTTCCCTCTGCTCATGTTATTCATCATTTAATCCTCATCGCCTGTCCAGACCATGCAGCTGTCTTTGCCAAGGCTGCTTTTTTTCTGTGATTGGTTTCACAGTATGCACATGCATGTGATATGCAAATAGCATATGCAAATGAGGAGCGGTAACAATAGCACATTCATGACCTATTCGCAAGAGTGCATACATTCGACACGCATAAGTCTCTGCTTAAATAAAACATACACATGCAGCTTGTAAACAGGAGCTTTGGAAATTGTATTCATTTACCAATTTATTTAAATAATAGATACAAATTAAATTTAAATGCAATTTCTTAAAATTAAGATATGTGTTGGAAAATTGGAATGTTAGGAGAATTTATTTTCAGGAAGGCCATGTTCTTTCTTACTTATAACCTACAGTTAATAAGATTGGGAAAAAATTTCCAGAATATCTTATTAGGTCCTCCATTCAGGATAATCATCTATTATCCAGACTGGAGAGAAACTACAAAGAGCGTCACTTTTGGAGGACCCAGCACATCTGTGCACTAGATAGACAATCCATCAATTCCAATGAGGCCTGTGCAATGCTTCATTTCCCCTGTAGTGGCATTGTAGAGAAATAAAACACTTTCTGCTTGGTTCCTCCCACTAACTTCAATTGATTTTTAATGGGTCACAGAAACAGGACACCTTGCGATCGGCTTATTGTCAGCGGAACCTTTTAACAAAAGGGGATTGTCCAAATAAGACCATTCCTTTCACTTCTCAAAATTGTGCATTTACAGGATGTGGTAAGCAAAAACATTGAAGTTCTGAGTTTAGTAATTCGTTAAAATTTTGGTTGACGTATTAACACATCAAAGTACTTTTAGCTCTAGCAACCAAAGGACATGTATACAACTTTTAAGAAGTTGCAAAACAAATTCTTTACTTAAATTATGTTCTTTCTAAGATATTATTGTTGTTACCTGTTCCTATGAGAATAAAATGCATAACTCTTGCTAGACTAGCTCTCCACAGTCCTGCACCTTTTTTTATATCCTATCATCCTATGCGCACTCACTGATAGAGAATGATGTATAGTTTTCATCACAACTTTTAAGTCTCGCCTTCAAGACTTCTCCTGTGCTGCACCTATAATCTGGAAGAATGCTTTGCCTTGGACCATAAGACAAACTCATAACATTCAGAGTTTCCCCCATGTTCTGTATACAGATCTTTTCAAAGTAGCTTATAATTGTCTTGTAGATAGGATAACAGCTTAACCATCTCCACTTTGCGCTCTTTTTTGTCACTCCTATCATCTTCTGTAGATTTTAAGGTGTTGCAGACAGGGTCCTCCCTTATATATTTTTTTAATTGTAAGTAGATGTTCATACCTTGTCTTTATGTAGATATACTGCTTCCCCTGGCTGTAAAGAGCTGCTGAACGACCCTATATAATTTTCTATTATTATTATAATAATAATAATAATATACGACAGCATTACAGCTTCTGTTGAGGTTCTCACCTTCCAGAAATCAGGAAAAATGTGACAACTTCTATAGAAGCTGTAATTGGCAAATCTTTACCGTCACTTATTTTCTAGTGATTTGTTTTTTAATTCCAGGTTGAATAATAAGAGTTTGTGAATGAAAGTGTAAAATACTATGAAGCATCCTGGTATGATACTGTGCATGTTGTTCAGATTCAAAAACAGAAACTCCTGAGTCCTAGGCAGTAGTTCTTCTCATTGAGCTACTGGTGTTGCTGGAAAGCTCCAATGCTGAATCTATTGTCTAGGTTCTCCTGATATTATTGAAATTCCTAGTCTTGATTACCTGTTTAGTCTTGATCTTTTGGCTTCCTCTATAAGTCTGGCCCTTGTACTTCCTCCTTTCTGCCTTTATTCTAGTTCATTGCTGCCTCACACTACAAGCTGTTGCTGCTTATTTCTGCACTGAACTTAGATTGTTTACGGACCACATCTCTGCCTTACACTGCACACCGTTGCCATTAATTTGTGTACCAAACTTGGATTGTTTCCTGATCACGTTTCTCCCTTACGCTACACTGTTGCAGCTTATCTGTGTACCACACCTTGACGGCTACTTGTCTACTCTGGCTATTTGCACTCTCCTTCCAGATTGTTTCAGCCACTGAACTTCAAACCTACTTCCAGATCTCGACACATGTACTGTTCATACATAGTTTGCCAACCTTCTTTCTTTTTTTTTAATCAGTTCAAGTTTATTCAACCAACTTCACATCAATACAGGTCATTATACATTTTCATACATTGTGAAAGCATCTCTCCAAAGACACAAACATTTATTTCCAACAAAACAATCCCTTCCCCCCAACTCCCCCCTGTATCCCCCAGCCGGCATTCCCGTTACAATCTTCTTTATCCTATCTCTTTCTCCTTCCCATTTCCATCCTCCATCCTCCTCCAACTCCCCGCATGTATGCAACCGTCAGTGGCTCTGTTCCTGAATGTGTGACCTGGCCCTCCCTGCTCCCGTGCCCCCCGTGCCCTTAGTGTTCCCTTGAACCCCAGAACCATTTAGAGTGCGACCAGCGCACGTAGCGTCATAAGTTCCGAGGAAGCACACCCAGAGTGATCAATCCACCTAGCCCATTGTTTTTCAAATTTAGTCTTGGACCCCCTCTTGGAATATATCCTATATTCCATCAGAACCAGAGAATTAAGTGCCCCTATAATTTCTTGCTTCGAGGGTGGCTCCCCATCCAGCCAGTGCTTTGCTATTCCCTTCCTAACTTGGTATAGTATTTTTGCAATTGCCAGCCCTGTCATCCTATCCCCCTCCAAATCCCCGACATACCCCAGCAGCATTACCACTGGATCCAATGGAATCTGTACCTCAAACACTCGGCCCATTAACTCTGTCATTTCCGTCCATAAGGCCCCCAACCTCCCGCAGGACCAGAACATATGAAGGATGTCTGCCTTTTCTTCCGGACACCTAGGACACCTGGCGTCTGCCCTTAATCCCATTTGTTTCAGAACCCATGGGGTCCTATACACCCTATGTATCAGAAATAACCGTGATCTCCGTTGTGCTACATTTATGGATAAAGTACATGATGCCGCCAATACCGCCTCCCAGTGGTCTGTAGAAATAGGACCCACATCTCTTTCCCATGCAGCTTTGACTGGTGCCATAGGATCTCCCAGATGTTCCGACAGCAACCTGCGATAAGCCAATGAAATTAATCCCTTTGACGTTACTGCTTTAGCAATATGTTCCAACACTCCGGTGGCATGGATCGCCATGTCTACACTGGCCGCTTGTGTCTGCACAGCATGCCGAATCTGCAGGTACTGATAGAACATGCGGGAATCCAACTGGAACTCCTCCCTTAACTGCTGAAAGGATTTGAGTATGCCGCCCTCGTACAACTGACTCAATCGTATTATACCTCGCTGCTCCCATCCCTGCATCCCTTCCAATTTGCCCATTTCCCCCAGATATGTATTCCTCCAGAGTGGGGTATATTTAGTACACTCTCCTATCTCCAACAATTTCTTACACTGCCACCACACCTTATGTATGAGAAGCAGAGTGGGTCGAGTACTCGCCAGTTTTCTATAGCTGTGTGCCTCCAGTCCTGCCAGCGGATTCTCCCCCCCCCCCAGTTGCGATAGGATGCGCGCACTGGACCCCCAGGTCTCCTCCTGCTCCCACCCCCAGAAATGCTGACATTGGGCAGCTAAATAATACACCCAAGCATTAGGCAAAGCTAGGCCCCCCTCCTCCTTAGGCAATTGAAGTTTCTCCAGTTTAATCCTGGGCACCCCCTTCTTCCATACTAAGTCCCTGAAAAGGTTATGCAACCTCCTAAACCAATATTTGGGGATCCATACCGGGGAATTATGTAAGACGTACAGCACTTGAGGCATAAGGATCATTTTAATCAAATTCGTCCTATCCAGAGCCGATAACGGTAGCTTATTCCAAGCCTCTACTTTGGCCTTTATCGTTGTTAACAGTGGCATTACATTAAGGGACATATAATCCTGTGCTTTTGCCGTCACCCTGACCCCCAGATATTTAAACTCCGTGACCACCGGTATCTCCACCTCCTCCTCCCCAGTCTGGATAGCCCCCGGATCCATGAACATAAGAGCCGACTTCGACCAATTAATGAGCAATCCCGAATATTTCCCAAAACGCTTAATCAGGGCCATAACTAACGGTAGTGTGCGCTCGGTATCCTCCATGAACAACAGCATATCATCCGCGTATAATGCGATTCGTTCCTCCACCCCCCCATATCTCAACCCTTGTATATGCTCGTGTTGTCTTACTGCACACGCCAATGGTTCCACCACCAACAACAACGGAGACAAGGGACATCCCTGACGTGTTCCCCGCGCCAGCGCAAACCTATAAGAGAGGGCCCCATTCACCCTTATTTTGGCAGTCGGGGCTACGTATAACAACCTTACCCATTTTATGAAATTAGGACCAAATCCCATTTTTCCCAGAACTGACCACAAATATCCCCATTCCACGCAATCAAACGCTTTAGCCGCATCTAAGGAAAGAATGGCTCTCCCCCCATGATTATCTGGAAGAACTTGCAAATTCAAGAACAGCCGTCTCAGGTTCACCGCCGTCGATTTGGATGGCATAAATCCGGCCTGGTCTCCATGTACCACCCCAGCCACTACCCTAGCCAGTCGAAGCGCCAAGACCTTTATTTTAATATCAGCCGTCAATAGTGAGACTGGTCTGTAGGAGCCCGGGAGCTGGGGATCTTTACCCTCTTTAGGCAGAACCACTATAGTTGCTTCATACATTGATTCCGGGAGCCGCCCCCTATCAAAACTATCCAGAAGAGTGGCCAGTAAATGAGGTGTGAGTTCCTCCCCATATTCTTTAAAAACCTCCACCGGAAGACCATCCGGTCCCGGAGCCTTTTCACTGGCGAGTATCCCTATGGCTGAAAAACACCAGGAGGAAAAGACAAGGTGGTGATATGCGGCAATAGATAGCCTACGCGTTTCAGGCACTGGCTGTGCCCTTAATTATGGCTAAGTCGACTTAGCCATGATTAAGGGCACAGCCAGTGCCTGAAACGCGTAGGCTATCTATTGCCGCATATCACCACCTTGTCTTTTCCTCCTGGTGTTTTTCAAGCATTTATCTTGTACTCCAATAAAGTGGAAACCTAGTTTTTCCTATTAACATCTTTATCGCTGGATCTCCTCTGGTTTTTTCTTCAATTGCTGCCGTGTGCCGTCGCAGTCGATCCGGGCGACTACAAACACTGGAGTGTTAGATTGGTGAGCTGGAGGTTTCCTCCCTTTTCCTTTTTCCTCTGTTATTTTTATCCCTATGGCTGCCTGGAGCTCCTCCAGAGATATAGGTTCCTCCAATGTCCTCCTCTCCTCCCCTCCCAACCTGGGAAGGTCAATCTCCCCTATATACTCTTCCAACTGTTGGGGTGTGTGTTCTGCTCTAGAGGCATACAAATCGGAGTAAAATTGCTGAAATACTTTCAATATCTGCCCCGTATCAGTTTCTGGCTGCCCCCCCTAATAGTATGTATATAAGTATTCTCCCTCTGAGCCTGCGCCATCCTTGCCAGCAACCGTCCTGTGGTCTCCCCCTCCTCATAAAATTGACGTTTCAAAAACATCCGTTTGTTATCCGCCCTCTCCAACTGATGCTGTTTTAATAACCTCTGTGCCTCCACCCAATGCCTCAAAGTGTCAGGTGTGTTATCCGCAATGTGTAACCTTTCTGTCTCTGTTACCCTTTCCAACAGCGCTTCCCCTAATTGTCTACATCTGGTTTTTACTGCCGAAATGTGCTTGATGAACACCCCTCTCAGCCACGCCTTCATCGCATCCCACAGTATCTCTTGCGGTACAGTACCCGAATGAAACTGAAAATACTCCTTTATGAGGTCTAGAATTTGTTTATTATCTATCAACTTCAGCCAGAATGCATTGAGCTTCCATCCCCCTTGCCCCCGCCCTGCCCTCCCCTCCGTCACCACCTTCATTAACAAGGGAGAATGATCCGATAGGGCTCTTTGTAGGTATTCTATCTGATCCACGAAGGGTACCGCTGCATTCCAGCACAAAATTAAGTCTATCCTGGATAGAGACTGATACGTGGAAGACGCACAAAAGTACTGACACCTATTTGGATGCTTATCCCTCCATATGTCCCACCAGCCCATTTCAGCTACAAGATGACCAAACGCTGTTATTCCCCCCCCCCTGTCGTGCCAAATTTATCCATATTGGTATTCGGTACCGCGTTAAAATCTCCCATCACCAGTACCGGCACCTCCGGGAATCTAGCCAATTCTTCTACCACTTTCTTGAGACACTCACTTGAAAAGGGAGGAGGAACATACAACACCACCAACACACAATTCCAGTGATACATCGTACAGTGTACCCCGACATACCGCCCCTCCCCATCCTGGAAGGAGTCATGGCATATAAATGGCACCGCCCTATGTATGAGAAGACTCACCCCCCTTGAATATGTAGTGTGATAGGAATGAAAACTATGGCCTACCCAGGCCCTATGCATCATGGAGACCGAATCCCTAGTCATATGCGTCTCCTGTAGTCCTATCACCCGTGACTCCTGCTTCTTGATAAATTCAAATACCGCCTGCCGTTTTCTGGAGTCCCGCAAGCCCCGGACATTCCAGGACAAACAATTAAGTGATCCCGTCATCCCTCAACATATCCCAATACATCCTACCCTGTATTCGTACTTTTAAATATCCGACCGGCTGGGTCATCCTTCCCTCCCTCCCCTCCCTTCCCCCTCCCTGTAACATCCCCCGTAAACCTACCCCTTTCCAAGGGTTGGGGCGACAGATATCATCTGCCATAACCCATAACAACAAGCATCGGCAGGTCAACTCCGCCCACCGTACATTCAGCAATACCATAACTTGCAATTCACCCTTCCCGCTTAACTGACCATTACTCCCGCTGCTTTTTTGCAAATAAACAACCATCCCTTCAACATATCAGTACCCCTCAATGTCCATAGACAAATTCCTCCACTCCCAGTCTTCAGTGTGTACCGCAGCCAGGCTCTCAAAGGCCCCCAGGGGTTCAATCAGGAGTCCAAGCATAGCCAGGAACCCTTAATGCCAGTTCCTGCAATGGTCTACGACACCTGGTTCAATCCCGCATCTCCGGCCTCTTCTTCTCAGCCGGTTCCCTCCAGATCAACGCCTTCTCTCTGCCTCCGCCGGTCTCAATTGACTTTCATGACTGTCCAACCATCTAACCGCTTCTCTCGGTGTCTCAAAAAAGGAAATCGTGCCCAGAGCCACTATTCTCAGGCGGGCAGGATACATCATAGAATATTGCACTTGTAGCGCCCTTAGGCGTCTCTTTATATCCATAAACTGCGATCTTTTCCGTTGTACTTCCAAAGAGAAATCTGGGAAGAAGGACACTTTCACCCCATTAAAGGAGATGTCTTGACGTTCTCTAGCTTTCCTCAGGATTTTATCTCTATCTTTATAGTGTAGTATCTTTATCAGGACGGGTCTCGGCGGCCTCCCCGGAGGGCCGGGTCTTGTCGGCACTCTGTGCGCTCTCTCCACAGCAAACAGAGGGGTCAATTCCTCTCTACCAAATGTGTCGATCAGCCATTTTTCAAAAAAATCATCCAGATTCGTTCCCTCCACTCTTTCCGGAACCCCCACAAGTCGAACGTTGTTCTGTCTCAGCCGATTCTCCATGTCATCTGTCTTTGCCTGCAATGCGGCCACTGCCTGAGAGTGTGCTTGTACATCCTGCCTTATGTTAGGAATCGCATCCTCCATGTCTGACACTCTCCCCTCCACAGCAGTGGTGCGTTCCGCTACTATCTGCAAATCATTCCTGAGCAACAAAATGTCCTCCTTTAATCCACCCATCTGGCATGATAAGGCAGTAAGGACCATAGAATTTTGCTTCACCGCAGCCAAAATGTCCTTTAATGAGGGTTCCCCCTTTCTTGCTCCACTTTTCCCTCCAGCACCTGGCTGATCCTGCATGGCGCCGCACATCTCCTCCTCCTCATCCTCACTTCTCCTGTCCCCTGCCAAAGGAGAGTACCTGGATCCATAAGACGAGACTCCTGCAGCCTGATCTCCAGCCGACTTTCTCTGCTGTGCTGCCGCACCTCCTGCTCTCGGCGTGCGGGCGAACCTCTCCAGCTTCTCTGCTGCTTCCTGCCTTAGGCCTCTAGTGCGGCCCTCCGTCTCGCCGGCGCCATCTTGAGAGCGGGACCCGGGACTCGCTGGCGGCGACTTCTGCTTCTTCGAGCGCGTCATTATGGACGGGCACTCGTGCACCTCCACCTCTAGACTCCGGTAAGTCACCGGGGAAGCCGTTTTCCCCCAAATTCCGCGGGATATATATGCCTTACAGGATGGATACAGCAGGAGCTCCGGTCACACACGTCCACTCACATTCACCGCTAGGCCACGCCCCCCTGCCAACCTTCTTTCTACTTTCCCTACACCTTTTTATTCCTTTTATAAATCCTGTTTTGATTATATATTTTTTTTATATATTCTGCAATGGGGTCCCTAAAAATGTGTCTCTATTGACTATAGGGCCACATTCAAACATGGCATATTTGTTTTGGATTTTTGTACAAAGTATAGTACTATATCTATAAATTAGGTTTTAAAAAAAAAAAAAAAAACACATTCATTTGTAGTAGAAAAATGTGTGCATATTTCTGGGCATGCTGTGTATGTTTGCTGTGCATTTCAGCCTTTGCAATTCAAAGTGTGAAATCCACGGCAAATCAAATTTAAAATCTGCTGCAAAATAAGTATGTAACATGGGCCTCATGCACACGGCAGAGAAGGTACATACTGTGGGAGTGCAGGGACCCAGTGAGTTGCTGTACGATGATCAGGTTCCATATGTACACCGCTACTCTTAACTAGAAACATGTATAGAGGTACATACGGCACCCAATGGAGAATGCTACTTTCTTTATAGAGTCCAAAAGGAAAAAAACTCCACATCTAGATGCTACAGTAGAAGCCCTATGCAACTCTATGGGAGACCTATTACAGATTTATACAAAATGGAGCCATAATACGCACAAGTTCATGAGGCGTTAGGAACATTTCCACTTAAAATAAAAAAAATCCTATTTAACTTTCCTAGAACCAGACATACCTAACATCTGAATAGAATTTTTACACCTTGACAAAAAAGGACAACCCAGAGACTTGTTTTATGTATTTCTGTTGCTTACTTAGTGACAACAAATTCCCAAGCGCTGTACAGAAATTGTTGCCAGTCACATCAGTACTTGTCCCCATTCGGGCATACAATTTAAATTCCTCAAATACCGTACACACACAGGCCAATTGTATAGGATACCAATAAACCTCAGTACCTAGAGGAAACCAACACAAACACGAGGAGAACATATAAGATTCATGCAGATGTTGTCTTTGGTTGGAATCAGAAACCAGGTACCCAATGTTGCAAGACAGAACTTACCACTGAACCATTGTGCTGCCCTTATATTAACAAATGATTTATTTTTTTCCGAAGCAAATATTATGTAAAATGTCTAAGATTTTTATAACCAAATAGCTTTTTTGGCCAATCCTAATGTTATAGCATTGTATCCCTAGTAACAATACTTTAGGCTCATGAGTGATATATTGTTCCTTCATTTTATTTCTGACACTTACCTGATTTTGTAAAAACCTGCCAACCTGGAAGAAATAGGAAAAAACAACTGTGGTGGCTGCAGCCAGGCAGAATTTTATCATTTCACTTTATGTCTATGCACAAAGTTAAATAGGAGCTCTGGTTCTCTAGTAAAGCATTATGTCAAGCACCCAATTAGTGATGTAACTATTAGTAAATATATGTCATGCTACCTTCAGAAAGCCGCTTAAACCAATAAAGATTTACCAACAAAATAACAAATGCAGGTTTTATATAGGGTTTTAAGTAGAAATTGTATGGTTTGCCAGGAGCAGTCTGGCCCACTAGAGAACGAGATGATCCTCTGGTGGGGCAAGGCTCTGAGACAATTATGAGCCCCAATGGTCCAGCAGAAAACTGACAGGACCCGTGAATAGTGACACTGTTATAGAGCCTACAATGGATGGTGTGAACGCACTATGTTACCAAGTGATTTGACATAGATCTAAATTGGGGCACGAAGTATAAGGGGACCCCAGGTATGCACCTTTTAATTGCTAAACCGGGATCTGGACTTTGCTGCCGGGAAACCCCAGGTTGTTACCCCCAGAGAAGTCTCCCTTAACAATGGCCTATGTAAAAAGGCATAGTGCAAAATCAGCAGCCAGAATGCGAGGTCTAGTATAGCATAATTCAGGGCAGGAGGCAGACGGGCACTCATGGTTAATTGAGCGAAAGGTCAGGGCAGGCAGAATGGCTCATCACTGGTCACAAGCAAGAGGTCAAGACAGGGGCAGGCAAGGACAGTCAATAGTAATGGAAGAGGTCAATTTAGGAAATCCATACTAAGTAAATACAGGGTACACCTAGAAAGCTAGAAAGTAACTTAATTGGTCAGGCATTGGGGCAAAATAGGCAGAACCCTTTAATAGCCGAGGGAAGCTCGGTGGAATATTGGTGCGCGATTGCCCATTAATAGGAGAAGGGTCTGCGCGCGCCCTAGCGGGAGCAGTGGACACGGCAGAAGGTGAGCAGTGGTGGCATGGGAGGTTGTATGTAGCAGAAACCCAAGAAGAGGGGCGGCATCAGCCAGTAGACATTGGGAAATTGTAAGTACACGGCGGTGGGCAGTGGCGGTGGCCGTTACAAATACAATTGCATTTGGAGCTGATTTTGGTTACACAAACTTGCTGTAAAGGATCTGCCAGACACAGCTTCTGTGTCAACGCCCGTGGTTAATCAGCCTGCATTTGTGCCTAGGTCTGCTAGAGTGACTCGTTCTGCTACCACTCAGGCTGGTAGGCTGAGGAGTGGGAGAACCTATCTCAGCCTGGCCAGACGGTCCTAGCTTGGTCTACTTATACCTTCATTTGCTGCTTGTCCTTTACCTGTGATTCTCTTGCTTCCTGGCTCTGCTGTTCCTGCTTTTCCTATTGACCTCTGCTTCATATTGACCCTGGCTTTACTGACTACTCTCCTGCTCTGCATTTGGCACCACGTACACTCCTGGTTTGACTCGGCTCGTTCACTACTCTTTTTGCTCATGGTGTTGCCGTGGGCAACTGCCCCATTTCCCTTAGCATCTGTGTACCCTTGTCTGTTTGTCTGTCATGCATTTATTGAGTGTAGGGATCGTCGCCCAGTTGTACGCCGTCGCCTAGGATGGGCCGTGCAAGTAGGCAGGGACTGAGTGGCGGGTAGATTAGGGCTCACCTGTCTGTCTCCCTACCCCATCATTACATAATCACAGGCCCAAATACCTTTTCTACCCTGGTCCCTGACACAACTATGGACCCCCTTGAGGCCCTGGCTCAGCAAATGCAGGGTCTCTCCCTACAGGTCCAAGACCTGGCTCAGAAGTGCAACCAGTATGATGTGACCCAGGTCGTGCCCTCCACCTCACCTCTTGAACCCCACCTCAAGTTGCCTGACCGGTTCTCAGGGGACCGGAAGACTTTTTTCTCCTTTCGGGAGAGTTGTAGGCTCTATTTCCGTTTAAGGAACCACTCCTCCGGTTCTGAGAGCCAGCGAGTGGGTATAATTATGTCCCGGCTCCAGGACGGCCCCCAGGAATGGGCCTCCTCCTTGGCTCCTGACGCCACTGAACTTTCTTCTGTTGAATTTTTTTTTTCTGCTCTCGGGCTCATCTTTGACGAGACTGACAAGACTGCTTTTGCCGAGAGTCAGCTTGTGACCTTACGTCAGGGTAATAGACCCGTTGAGGAGTACTGTTCTGACTTTAGGAAGTGGTGTGTAGCGTCTCGGTGGAATGACCCTGCCTTGAGGTGCCAGTTTAGATTGAGCCTGTCGAACGCCCTGAAAGACCTGTTAGTTAGTTATCCCTCTTCTGACTCTCTAGATCAGGTTATGGCTTTAGCGGTACGTCTTGACCGACGTCTCAGGGACCGACGACTTGAACGTTTTTGTGCCTTCTCCTCTGGCTCCCCTATTATGGCTCCCGAGGTTCCGTTGCGTCGTTCTTTCACGGAAAACTCGGATGAACCAATGCAACTCGGGTCCTCCGTGTCTCCCCAACAATGTAGAGAGCTCCGCAGGAAGAATGGTCTCTGCTTCTACTGTGGGGATGACAAGCATCAAGTGAACGACTGTCCTAGGCGTAAGAATACTCCAGCCGGAAAACATCCGCGCCTAAGTGACCATCGGGGAGGTCGCTTGGGCGCACAGGTATTTCCCGTAAATATGAAACATAATAAGGTCTTGCTTCCCTTTCAGGTCTCGTTTGATGGTAGGTCTGCCACTGGCAGTGCCTTTGTGGATTCAGGGTCTTCTGCTAATATTATGTCTGTGGAGTTTGCTATGTCTCTAGCTATGCCATTGATTGATTTGCCTAAACCTGTCCCGGTAGTGGGTATCGACTCCACTCCACTTGCTAATGGTTATTTTACGCAGCATACCCCTGTTTTTGAACTCATTGTTGGCTCCATTCATTTGGAGCAGTCTTCTGTGTTGGTGATGCAGGGATTATCGTCTGATTTGGTTTTAGGCCTTCTTGGTTGCAGATGCATAATCCCACGTTTAACTGGAATACTGGGGATCTTACTAAATGGGGTAATGAATGCATGATGTCCTGTTTTCCCATTAATTTGGTTTCTCTCGCTGAGGAGGTGAACACTCTACCTGAGTTTATTCAGGACTTCGCTGATGTTTTTTCTAAAAAAGCCTCTGAAGAGTTACCTCCTCATAGAGAGTACGATTGCGCAATCGATTTTGTACCAGGAGCTAAGCACCCTAAAGGTAGGATATTTAATCTCTCTTGTCCCGAACGTAAAGCCATGAGAGAATATATCCAGCAAAGCCTGGCCAAGGTTTACATTCGCCCGTCTACTTCTCCGGTAGGTGCTGGCTTCTTCTTTGTAGGGAAGAAGGATGGTGGTCTTAGGCCGTGCATCGATTACCGAAACTTGAATAAGGTCACTGTAAGGAACCAATATCCCCTTCCTCTGATTCCTGATCTCTTCAATCAGGTTCAGGGGGCTCAATGGTTCTCTAAGTTTGATCTTCGGGGGGCTTATAACCTTATCTGAATCAGAGAAGGGGATGAGTGGAATACTGCGTTTAACACGCCCGAAGGTCATTTAGTATACCTCGTCATGCCCTTTGTTGTGTTGTGTAATGCTCCCACGGTCTTCCAGAATTTCATAAATGAGATTTTAAGAGACTACCTCGGGGTATTTCTTGTAGTGTACCTTGATGATATACTTGTGTTTTCCAAGGACTGGTCCTCCCACATTGAGCATGTCAGGAAGGTGCTCCAGGCCCTTCGGGAAAACAAACTCTTTGCTAAAACTGAAAAATGTGTGTTTGGGGTGCAGGAGATACCATTTTTGGCTCAAATCATCACTCCTAACGAATTCCGCATGGACCCTGCCAAGTTTCAAGCTGTGGCTGAATGGGTCCAACATGCCTCCCTGAAGGCTTTACATTGCTTCCTGGGGTTTATTGAGCGTAGGGACCGTCGCCCAGTCGTACGCCGTCGCCTAGGACGGGCCGTGCAAGTAGGCAGGGACTGAGTGGCGGGTAGATTAGGGCTCACCTGTCTGCCTCCCTACCCCGTCATTACACTTGCCACTGCAATTTATTTCTTATGGGATGATTCACAAACAACCTATTTATTTGCAAATTAAAGTGCATGTGCATATGTTCTTTAAATATGGAGGATGGGCCCTCAGAATCATTTCCTCTGAACCCCAGTCCAACACTTGCTTTGGCTTTGCGTTTGGGACCAGATGAATTGTTAATGTGGTGCAGAGTACCAGACACGAAGTTCTGTGAGTCGGCGCTGGGTCAATGACCTCAATGCCTATGTGCTAATCATGGCCCCATCGAACATTGATTGCATGTAGTCATCTGCACAAGCCCCACACCCACACACAAACTTTAATAACTATTATACAGTTTTGAACTGTTATTACAAGATGTACTCTCCCAGCATTAAATATTAATAAGGCTTTGTTCCACTTCAAAAAAATGTCAAGAAATTGCTATTAAACAGGAAAACAAATAACTAACTCAGCAACTCACTGTACTTATTAACACTGCTTGTTGGAACGATAAATGCAAACTATAAAAAGGACAGGTGTTGGGTAAATTTAAAATAATGTTCCATAGAGGCTTAAAAAACAATTTCCTCTACCAATTTAAACCTCCATGTCTATTGAGTGTATCAGAGATGCAAATAACATTGTATATGTTTTGTAAACCAGAAAGAATGAAATTAGATTTTTAGTTACACTCTGGTTTCTTTGATACCACATTGTATATTTTGACAATGCAGAACAGCATCTCAAATGTGCTGCTTTTTAAATACAATTTAATTATACTCTGTTTCCCCAGGGTTTCTGTTGCCATATGTATTAATTTAGTATATGCCTCAAGGAGAACATATTTCAATTATTACAAATTTCCCCCAAGAAACAATAATATTTAAATGATTTACAGCAGCATGGTTTATAGGTTGCATGTGCAATGACTGGATCTTTGATTAAATTAACACTTTATTGTGCAAAACTAAGACCTGCACACAGACTTAGGAGTTCAGTTCAGTAATAATAGCTCTTGTATATGTTTTCAAGTGCAATGTCCCTTTGTAGTTACTTATTACTATGCAATAGGATAGGCAATACATTTTAAATCCCTAGGGGCCCTACGATCACTAGTAAGGGGCTCCCGAGTCTCCCATTCCAATCATTGTTAAATAAAGTTTGTATGAACTGGCAAGAGGGCAAGCATGCAGACGCTTCATACAACTCTATGGGAATTACAGAAAGCCAAGTGAGGACATCTTCATAGTAACTTGGTAGTTGGTGAATATCCCATTGATTCATTGCAATTGACTGATAATGTCTTAAGCCAGTTTTAGTCAAGAAAATGAATTATTGACTTCTATGGAAGAGTGTTGTGGGCATGCTCTGTTATGAGAAGTCCCTGTGCTTTGAAGGGGAGGATGGAGGAAGAGGGGATGAGCTGTCCTCATCACATATTATCAATGGTGTGATTGAGTTTTTATTATGCCTTCAGCTGTATAATAGAGATTTTTCTTTTCATTGTAATTCTGCCTGTGATAATAATGAGAGGACTGCTTATTCTGCCCCCATTGTACACAGTGCAATTTCAGGACATTATTTTTCACATACTGACATGCAGGGGTGTGCGCAAGGGGGTGGTTCTGGGATTACAACTGACCACTTACTACTTTTTGTCTGATCACTGGTTATAGCACAGCCACTTGTACACAGACTCCAAGTGCGGGCGAGAGGGAGAGGTCTGTGTAAAGTTGTAGGAAAAGAAGCTATTAATAGCCGCTATCCTGCTGTTACCCCACCGGTGGTGCTCAAGACTGCAACACCAGGCAACCACAATCACATGTGTAAAGCATGCATCAATACTGACAGAAATCAAAAAGGCACAAGCTACTCACCAGTGGATTAGCAGAACCTAACACTGAATTCAGGAAAAGATGGAGATGATGCACAAATGGAGTGGATGGAAGACGAACAGCAAGCAAGCAAGTAGTTAACAGATGAATAAACAGTGGACAAGAATCAACAGCACCCACTGACCCTATCTGAATACCATCCCTCAGCAGAGCAGGACAACAACTTGGCAGCAGACCAAACGCACAGGAAAGACAAACAACCCAGTGGAACTACTCATCCCAGAAAACACATAAACCACTACACAAAAACTAGATCTCTCAGAGGACCAACAGTTCCCACAGTACAAACAAACACCTAGACAAGAACCAAGTAGAATCTGGAAAGGGTTTAGCACATGCCAGAAACAGTATAACCAGAAACTGAGTAATCCAGGCCTGAAGTATATATAAGCCCAAGAAAAGTACTCCACCCCAATTATAAGGTTTAGCTAAATGATGACCAAATCCAGACTCAGACCAAAGGCATTGTCTAGCAATGCCCAAACACAGAGATAACATAAATAATTGATTAGCACTAGTGCCACTGTTAATTGTAACACCTGCGGCCAGTGCTCATTGAGAGTGTGGAGTTGCTCCGTCAACACAGACTTTATCCTGCCCTTGATCAATGGGGAGAAGAGGATGTCTGGGCAAAAATTCTGAAAGACAGCTAAAAAAGCAACTGTGCTGTGCTGTGAAGACGAGTTCAAGGATGGGAGGAGGGGGGCAGACAGGCAGCCCAGTTAAAGACTACTGAGTCTCTCAATTGTCCTTACCAGCATGTTCTCGGTAAGGAGGAGTTTGTATGGAGCACCAGTCAAGCATGCATGCGCTAATTAAACAACCAAGTGAGGGCATCTTCTAGGTGGGATGATCGTTGGGTGCGGGATAAAATGAATTCGGGCCACTAGCATGAATACAGTATGGCCCCCATTGTAACACAGTGCCCCGTTTTTTTCTCCTATAGGTTCTATTGTTTTCAACAAAGGTTTAACTCCCCCTTTTCCTCTTTTTATGGTACTTACCTGTTTAATGTCATAGTCAGGTCAGCGGTGCTTCTCATCCCCCTCTTTTGGTTCTAGAAAATGTATCTTGTGGCAGGAAAATTCTGTATTCCCATTGGTTAATAGAGGTAAAACTGCGGGAATCCAGTCTATATATTACCTGGTGTTCTGCAGGCTGGTGCCTGCCTGGAGCGGAAAAAAAGAGCATCAACATTGCCACACCCTCCCTTATCGTTTTGCGGTATTAGTTAGTGGGGTTTTAGTCGACCAGTTTATGTGTGGACAAGGTCAGGCAACGATGAATTCTTGGTATATTATTTATTGGTTTTAATATCTAAATTATTTGGTATTTATTCAAGTTTAATATTTATATATTTCTTTTTCTTTTTATTGTGTAACCCCTTAATGAATACAGCGGCCAATATATTTTCACCGAATAACTAGTCTCTTGGTTTTTATTTATTTAAGTTAGGATTTGTGTGGTTGAATGTTGGGTGGCTCTTGTGTTACCATGGTGAACCTTACAAGTATTATTGGTTACGTTGTATAAAATGTATATGTTACATTAGAAATGGCTTCCTTACAAAACGCTATGTTCCACTATAATGTATTAGATGATGTAAGAACTTGTCACAAATCTCTGTATTTATTGCTGAAGACAACGGCCCAGATTTACTAAGACTGGCGTTTCATCCACCATTCTTAGACAGTAGCCGACTGAAATAAGATGCAACAGATTTATTAAGAGGCGCACACCTCTTAAGGCTGGGTTCACACGACCTATTTTCAGACGTAAACGAGGCGTATTATGCCTCGTTTTACGTCTGAAAATAGGGCTACAATACGTCGGCAAACATCTGCCCATTCATTTGAATGGGTTTGCCGACGTACTGTGCAGACGACCTGTAATTTACGCGTCGTCGTTTGACAGCTGTCAAACGACGACGCGTAAATTGACTGCCTCGGCAAAGAAGTGCAGGGCACTTCTTTGCAACGTAATTTGAGCCATTCTTCATTGAACTCAATGAAGAGCAGCTCAAGATTTACGAGCGTCACAGACGCCTCGTATATTATGAGGAGGAGCATTTACGTGTGAAACAAGGCAGCTGTTTTCTCTTGAAAACAGTCTGTCTTTTCACACGTAAATGCCTGCTATCGTGTGCACATACCCTAATAAGTTTGTTGCATGCCTATAACAAAAAAATTGTTGCTTCTTGTGCTGTCCGGGCACCACACACTGAAATCCAGGAAAGCTACAAGCTGGCTTAGATTTCCGCTATAATTTCCGCTTAAGTTTTGACGTAACTTATAGCAAATGTGTGGGGATGCCTCTACCACTGAGCCTGCCCAATTTGAAAAAATTATTGATGAGAGTGGCTTAAAAGTCGCAGATTTAAGTGCAAAACAGATGTGCGCAAACAGTTGCAACCTTTTTTCTCCAACATACTCGAGCAAATGGAATAATAAATCTCTCCCAATGAATCCAATAAGTAAAAGACATGTGTCTGAAGCTAGGGTTGTCTCACAGGCCACCCCAAAGGTGGACATACTGTTGTGGGATTTGTGTGATCTCACATGATCTCCTGGCTTTTTCTTGGGATTATCAGTAGAGTAAGGATTTGATATTATTTTACAGAGATTTGTTTAGATCCCGACCTATAAAATATTGGAGATTTATTAAGACAGGAATTTCATACGCCACTCTTATTATAAATGTAGATGTATTAAGATGCGCCTAATTTATGAAGCGGCGCACACCCCTTCTAAAATTAGGCACATCTCTGGCTGTCTGTGAACCTGAAGGGGAAACCTTCGTCAGCTATGGGCTTTCTGCAGTAATTTACAGTAGTTTGTGGCGTAAATGATAGTTAATTTGTCGGGCCGTGGCAAGTCACGACTCCTTTTGCTAAATCACACACACTGCACTATTCTTATATATAGGCAGAGCTGCAGTATAAAGCATGGTAAAAAAAAAGGACAACCGCTCTACATACGGTCTACTAGATTACATGTAAGATACTGCCTTAATGAATCTCCTGTCTGAAAAAATGCCACACTGGTGCCAGGAGTTTCTAATATTGTTATGAGACAGGAGATAAAAGACAACCATCTTGCATTAGCTGTGCAGTAAGGGGCCCACAATATCATTCGTGCACATAGTCCCTCTTCTATGTCTTCATCTGGATTGCATAATTCGGCATGCAATAGAACATGTCACAATTGTTTTTTGCTCATGTATTTTATCTTTATTCACATTCGAATTTTGTGTGCATTTCCATTCTTCTTTAATACTTTCTAATGCTAAGAACAGATGTTTATTGATGTGTGACAAACGGATACATCTGTATTTTCACCACTATCTATAGCAAAACGGATTCAAATAAGGATGTGACACCGATACACAGGCTCATGTGAAATTGGCCGAAATATGCACGCATGGTATTTTGCCTTGTTTCTACCCATTTTTTGCCCCCCTCAGTAATGACAGGGGGCAAGGGGTCCCACTCCGTACTATCTATTAGATTGCACACAAGGGCTTGAGACATTGATTTCCTGGCTCTCAATCACTGGTGGACTGGCACACTGGTAGAAGCTATTAAGAAGGAATACAATGATTAACAGTTGGAAAACAAGGGGTTCTTATACTTTTTTTGCACAGATGCCCCCTATTGTTTGTAACCGCCCTGACTTGTGGTCACGTTTATGCAGATAGAAAATATATTACAACCCTGAATATTACGTTCTGTGTAAATGACCTTTATTTTTTTAGGAGAGAAAAATGAAAAAAATAACACGGAATTAGCTTCACTTTCATCCACGTGCGCAGTACTTCAGTTATTATATTTCACAGAAAAGAAGGGAAAGCAGAAAGCTGAGAGCTATGAAACATTTACATCATTATCTCTTCAAAAGTTCATTTTTGGACAAGTATCTTTTGGATAGGGATTAACTTAATCAGAGATTTTGAATCTTCTTTACTTTAATTTTTAATCTCTTCAAAAAAAATCAAAATGCCTGAATCTTAAAAAAGCCTAAACCTGAAGTCACAAAGCGGAGTCTACAAAAAAGCACAAGTTTTTTTTCGTTTTTTTTTTTTAAAGCAGACACCAGCTGTAAAAGAGATAGTACAGGCAGAAGATTTGTGACACAGTTGAGCATGAAACCCATCAGCTGATGAGTGAAAATCCCTGGTTTCTAATTAATCGAGGTACACAGGGCAAGGGATGAAGAGGATCAGGGAAATGAAATCAGGAAAAAGATAGCATCAGTCATTTCTGTGGCCCATTGTCATACTTGAGAATCTGCTGTAATGAATCACTCAGGCATTCCACAGATACATTCAAATGGTGAAGAAAATGCATTGTCCGGTGAAGAGTGCTTGATAAAATCTGTCTTCCCTCCCTCTTTATTAGAAGCCTATGATCAGAAAAGGGAAGGCAGACAGCACAACAGGTGTGCTTTTACAAGCCTGCTGAAATCTGCAAATGAAGCGAAATTTAAAAGAATGTTTTGATGTGCAAAAATTTTAAGAAACTGAATATCTGGTATAGCAGTGTCCCTTCAGATGCACATTAAGGGATTTGTTACATTGTATTGTCGTTGGCATTATTGCCTTGGAAAGCCGTAGGTGAGATGCTACAAATATTTCTGTTTATTTAGAAGATTTCGACATGGACATAAAAAAGGGAAATTAATTCCAGTATGACAGCGGCGGGTCCAAAATATTTACAAAAGGCAATAGTAGGTAAGGATGGGATCTCTATGCACATATTATAGGAGAGCTCTCCTTATCCGTTATCCTCTTGTACTTCTTATGCTTGTCGTAGCAATTTATTGTTTTTTGAAAGCAGGAAAATATCCCAGAAAAGAGAGAGGAATAAAGGTTTCCTTTATTTGTAGTGATGGGTAAAAGATAGTCAAGTTGAGGAAGGAATGGATCCATATTATGGGAGCAATACCTGGACCCCATCGCGGTTTTGTTGAACTGTGCTGAGATCTTTATAGAAGCCCTACTAATGTAACTTTGGTTCAGTAGAACAGTGGGTGTCTGGGCATTACTGCCATATTACGGGCCGTAAAATGAGGCCTAAGACTGGACACATCAGTAGCCTAATTTGTTTAGAAATGCAAGTCATCAGGGCCAATTCTAGCTTTTCTGCTGCCTGAGGCAAAAATTTAAATGGCGCCCCCCAGATCTTGATTGACATCCTACTGGCTGTTCTACATTACTACCAGGCTGCTCCAACTCTTGCGGGTGCGACGTTGCCTTGTACTCCCCTGGCGTGTGCGGTGCAGCAATAAAGCTGGGCAGAGTACACCTCACTGCACGGTGCGTGCCCAGTCAGTACAAGGCAATGGCGCATCCGATAAAGTTGGAGGAGACTGGTAGGGATATAGAACAGCCAGGGTATGTCAATCAAGCATGGAAAGGTGGCCTTGGAGTCAGGACTGTGGGACTTTTCAGAATAGTGGCACCGCCCCATGACCCTTTATAGAGTAATTAGCAAACAGCGTGTTTTAAAAGTTGATTTTATAGATTTTGCTGCATCTGAAAAAAACATACAGGGGAATGTTTGGAAATATTGTCAGGTCAAGTATTACCGCATGGTGGCGGTTCACGGGTGGCGGTTCATGGGGTTAAAACTACCAGACAGGTTCCCATTAAATATACAATGAATCGTAACAATTCCATCTGCCCTGCAATTTTGTTATTATAAATATATCCTATATAATTACAGCATCAGAACAAAGCTCTGACATATACGGCTCCAGAACCAAGCTCAGTACATATATACAGCACCAGAGCCAAGCTCAGTACATAATTACAACACTAGAACAAAGCCCAGTACATAAATACGGCACCAGAACACAACTCTGTACATATATACAGCACAAGAACCCAGCTCAGTACATATATATATATATATATATATATATATATATATATAGTACCAGACAAAACTCAGTACATAAATACAATACCAAAACCAAGCTCAGTACATAATTACAGCACCAGAACCGAGCTCAGCACATATATACAGCACCAGAGCCAAGCTCAGTACATAATTACAACACTAGAACAAAGCCCAGTACATAAATACGGCACCAGAACACAACTCTGTACGTATATACAGCACAAGAACCCAGCTCAGTACATATATATATATATATATATATATATATATAGTACCAGACAAAACTCAGTACATAAATACAATACCAAAACCAAGCTCAGTACATAATTACAGCACCAGAACCGAGCTCAGTACATAAATATAGCAGCAGAACCAAGCCCAGTACATAAATACAGCAGCAGAACCAAGCCCACTACATAAATACAGCCCCAGAACAGAGCTTGGTACATAAATACAGCACCAGAACAAAGCTCAGTAAATAAATAAAGCACCAGAACAAAGCTCAGCACATAAATGCAGTACCAGCACAGATACAAGTCAGTGCAGAGATCATTTGCAAATTCAGTGTAAACCCTGCCGTATAGGTGTGTAATGCGTAAAACTGCACCTCCCAGCATGGCCCAAACAATGATAAGGATATGCTGGGAGTTGCTGTTTCACAAAAAAAATCATAACCCCCATCATCTTGATGCAGATCATACAGTGACTACAGTACTGATTAAAGGCAGAATAAACATTTACATTTAGTGGCTCACAGGTGACATCTTCTCAGATTCTAGCTGCACGTTTTCTCCTCCATCCGGTCCAGACCGCTATGACGACTTCTCCCGGCCATGGCCCCATTTTTGCAGTCTTCAGCTTCTCACTTTCCACACCTATAAATGAAGATAAAATTCTCATGGCGCCACACACACCACATCCCTAAATATAATAGCACCATACACTGCGCCTCTGAATATACTAGCACCATACACAGTGTCCATGATTATAATAGTACCATATACTATCACACACACACACACGCACACACGCACACACACACACACACACACACACACACACACACACACACACACACACACACCGTGACCCATGTTGATTGTGCCGCCATAGAGCCCCCTGTACATAGTGCCCCCCATAGAGCCCCCTGTGGATAGTGCCCCCATAAATACTGCCCCATGTAGACATTGCACCCACAGAGCCTCCTGTAGATACTGCTCCCATAGAGCTCCATGTAGATAGTGCCTCCCATAGAGCCCCCTGTAATTAGTGTCCCCTAAAGGGTCCCCCTGGAGATTGTGCACTACATAGATCCCCCTGTAGATAGTGGCCTTCCTAGATCCCCTGTAGATAGTGCTGCACATAAAGCCCCCTGTAGATAGTGCCCCACAAACAGTCCCTGTAGAAATTGCCCCCCATAGAGCCTCCTGTAGATACTGCCCCCCAGAGTCCCCTGTATATAGGGCCCCCTGCAGATAGAGCCCCACAAACAGTCCACTGTAGATAGTGCCCCAGATAGAGTCCCCTGTAGATAATGCCACTCACACTGTTAACTCAAAAGTTTACATACTCACCTGATCCCATTCTTGTGCCTTCCTCTAGCAACAAAGGCCTGCTCTCTTCTGAGCAGGTCTGCTGGTGTTGAATGATGAAAGTGACGCGATGACATCGTCGTGCCGCTTGCATCATTGAAAGGTGCTGAATGGCAGGGTAATGCCCTGCCAGCGCTAGTGATCCGTTTAATTGTATCTGCGTCCTGTAGATGCAAGTAGAATTTTAGTGCAGGAGGGGGTGGCTGCAGTTGGTTTCAGTGGCACCGCTGCCCCCTTAGAGATGCAGCAGGCCACCGCCTAAGGCGAGAGCCACCCCTCGCCTCATGGACGGTGCAGCCCTGCTGATATGGCTTATAGACTAAAATGTTGTCCTGTATAAGGTCTATGTGAATCGCCAACACTAATATTTCCAGTTATACAATTGACAAGTGATAGGTCTGCTTTAAGTAGTAATTCACTGAAGTGATATATGAGTAAAACGTATACATTTTATTTCATAACTCTCTAAAAACAGGGGTATAGTCACCACTGTGAAAAGCCCCACCGTGTGCATTAAAAACGTATTAAACACATACTCCAAGTCCTGGCTCGTTTGTGAACCCTCTCTGACTGGGTATACTTGAAAGATGCAAATATGGGATCAACGTTTCAACATTGGTGTACCCTAAAACACACCGGAGCCTGCAGTTACCGCTCCTAAATCTCCTGGTGCTAAGGTACACAACAGTGCCACTGTCCCCTACGCTATGATCCCTCACTAACCTGACCCTACGCGTTTCTATACATTTCATCAGGGGTCTATAACTTGGTCATTCTGGCTAGGATGCCAGCGATATTGATTCATTAGCAGATATTCTGCTGTACAACACGGAAGCGTGCACGCATGGATGTCAGCGGCACGCTTCACTCGGGACTCAGAGTTGATATAACTAATACTCCTCCCCCTCTGCTTTAAGTAGGTAAAACATATAGTAAAAGGCTGATTTAGATGGTGTGGTAGATAAAATTAGGGCTCATGCATATGGCCATATTAGTCTGTCATATACAGCATAGACAAAACACTGAGTTGTATGTGCCTGTAAACAAGTGTAATACAATGATGGACACGACTAATCATAATTATAACCCACAACAACCATGACGAGAGACTAACGACAACCATGAGCATGGTTTAGGCTACTGTAAAAGAATCAGAACTTGTCTATACTGCAAGAATGGCAGGACCCCCCAGAGCAGTATTGGACCCCCCAGAGCACACATGATGGTACAGGCATATTTAATTTATTTTATTGTCATATTTCCTATGTAGTTTTAATTTAATTTAATTCTTTTTTAGGTCGTTTGTTCTGGCCCCCCCCCCCTTTTTTATTTCAGTTGGTACTTAACTTTTGGCTTCTGGAAGTTTCTGATAATCTGCCAATCACCAGGAGTCGGTACCTGTTTGGTAGCTGTAGAAAACGGCGGGAAGATGATGAAGTTTGATGATCTGCCTGACACCAGGATTTGAATTTGTTTGGCAGTTCAGATTATTCGGCGGGAAGATAATCCTTTATAAACCCCTGGCTTCCGGAGGTCCGGTGCCAGTTCTAGCGTTCCAGTGACCAACGCCCACCCGCCCTCCCAAAAAATGTTATTTCTCCCTATTGTAACGTCTTTGGCCGCAGTCCGTCGTTCTAACTTACCCCTCGACAACCGCGGCCATGGACATCCTGCTGCTGTGCTGCGTCGTCCCCCTGTGAGGCACTGGCACTCACTTCAAAGTATCGAGTCTGTCTCCCAGAGGGTGTGCGCGCGCTCGTGCCCGCTCTCATCAACTCACATGACTTCCTGGACTATAAGAAGTCCCCCGCCCTTCCGATCCTCGCCTGAACATTGTTGTTGTTTCCCAAAGTCTGTTTTGAAAATGGTCTCCTGAGTGTCTTCCAGCTTCCCAATGTTCCCCGTACCTGTATCCTGTTTCCCGTACTATCCAGTGCTATCCTGATCTACTGCCGTGCTGAACTGTTGCCGTGCTGTGCTGCATTTCCTCGCCTGCTCTGCTACTCCACGCCTGACGTCTGCCTGCCGCCTGGTCCCAGCTGCACCTGCCTTGCCATTGTCAACATTGCCTCAGGTAACCTTTCTGGACTATTGACTCTGTATCATACCTGTTTGGCCAGCTGCCATCCCACTACGCGGTACGCTCCAGTGGGTCCACACCCCGCATCAGGACACCTATATGTCGCAATTTTTATTAGAGGGGTTTTATGTCTCCCAAGAAAAATCAGTGGACTGGTTTATTTATTATATGTGGTTTTTATTATAATGGTTTTAATATTTTGGTTTTAACGTTTTTATTATTATTATTGATTATCTTTGGTAACACTTAATGAAAACATTGTGGCCTTTTTTATCCACATATCTGTTTTCCCTGTCTTATTTTTAGGTTAATATTAGTCTATTGAATTGTGCCTTGTACGATCACGTTCCATGCCCGACCATTCAGCGCCTTACAATAACGCTGATTGGCAGGGCAGAATGACTTGCCCCACCAATCAGCGCCTTTCAACGAAGCTAGCACTTCCGTTGTTGAAAAGTGCTTATTGGCGGGTCAGAATGATTACCCCCGCCAATCAGCGCCTCTCAACGAGCTAGCGCTTCCGTTGTTGAAAGGCGCTGATTGGCGGGGCAAGTCATTCTGCCCTGCCAATCAGCGCCTTTCAATGACGCAAGCGGCGCGATGATGTGATCGCTCTGCTTGCTTCGTTCAGCCCCAGCAGACCTGCTCAGAAGAGAGCAGGCCTGCATTGACACAGGACGGAGCGGGGACGGGATCAAGGTGAGTATATAAAGTTGTTGTTTTGTCACTTAAAAGTGTGAGTGGCATTATCTACGGGGGGAGCTATATGTGGGGCACAATCTACAGGGGGCTATATGTGGGACACTATATACAGGGGGCTGTATGTGGGATCTATGTGGGGCACTATTTACAGGGGGCTCTATGGGGGCACCATCTACAGGGGGCTCTATGGGGGGCACATTATCTACAGGGGGCTCTATGTGGGCACTATCTACAGGGAGCACTGTGTGTGTGTGTGTGTGGGGGGGGGACGGGACGGGACACAGTGCATGGTGCTATTATAATCAGGGATAGTGTATGGTGCTATTATATTTAAGGGCATAGTGTGTGGCACCATGAGAATTTTATCTTCGTTTATAGGTGCAGAAATGCTTGAAAAGTGAGAAGCTCAAGACATCTGAGCGGCAAACTGCAGAAATGGGCTGTGGCCGGGTGAATTCATCAAAGAGGTCTGGACCGGATGGAGAAGAAAAGAGTAAAAGAACTAGAATCTGAGATGTTACCGGTGAGTCACTTAATGTTAATGTTTATTCTGCCTTTAATCAGTAATGTAGTCACTGTATGACCTGCAGCAAGATCATGGGTGGCAACTCCCAGCATATACTTACCATTGTTTGGGTTATGCTGAGAGCTGTAGTTTTACGCCGTACAAACCTATACGGCAGGGGTTGCACTAAATTGAGCTGTATTTGTGCTGGTGCTGTATTTATGTGCTGAGCTTGGTTCTGGGGTTGCATATATGTACTGAGCTTGGTTCTTGTGTTGTATATATGTATGAGCTTGGTTTTGGTGCTGTATTTATGTATTGAGTTTGTTCTGGTGCTGTATAAATGTACTGAGCTTGGTTCTGGTGCTGTATTTATATACTGAGCTTTGTTCTGGTGTTGTATATATGTATTAAGCTTCGTTCTGGTGTTGTATATATGTATTGAGCTTGGTTCTGTAGCTGTATTTATGTACTGGGCTTGGTTCTGGTGTTGTATTTATGTACCGAGCTTGGTTCTGGTTCTGTATATATGTGTTGAGCTTAGTTCTGGTGCTGTTTATATGTATTAATATTGGTTCTGGAGATGTATATATGTATGAGCTTGTTTCTAGTATTGTATATATGTCAGAGCTTGGTTCTGATGCTGTAATTATGTAGGATATATTTATAATAACAAAATTGCAGGGCAGATGGAATTTTTTTCAATTCATTTTATATTTAATGGGAACCTGTCAGGTAGTTTTAACCCCTTGAACCACCACCATGCAGTAATACATGACCTGACAATATTTCCAAACATTCCCCTGTATATTTTTTTTAGATGAAGTAAAATCTATAAAACCAACTTTTAAAACAGCGCACACTATATGCTAATTACTCTATAAAGGATCATGGGGCAGTGCCGCTATCCTGAAGAGTCACATAGTCCTGCCTCCAAACCCACCTATCCATGCTTGATTGACATTCCCTGGCTGTTATACATCACTACCAGTCTCCTCCAACTTTCTCAGATGAGCCGTTGCCTTGTACTACTTGGGCACGCACCCTGGGCACGCCATGGGGATGTGAATCAAAATCTGTGATGTGCCATTTCAATTTTCGCTTCTGGTAGAAGAGATGGTGAGCACCGCTCCCAATAATGAATGGATACAGGGATGATGGGGTTTGTATACAGGGATTAAGGATGCACGATGCATCGAAACTTCCATACTGTTTCGATACTCTGCATCCCCAAACGGTTCGATACCGTTATTTCATGTATTTCGATACTTTGCTGTGCGGCCGCACTGCTAAGTATAGTAACACATGAATGTATGAGAGCGGGGCTGCGGCTGTGTAATACAGTCATTGTCCTGCTCCAGTGTCCTGACAAGTGCGCGCTGTCAGGATGATGCGATGCGGCTGGCGCTGCACTATTGAGTGGCAGCACTGAAGACAAAACATTGAAGGACCCCAGGGCTGTCTTACCATATTTCCTGTTGTTAGGGCATACTTAGATATGGCCTAACAAATGCCTGTGTACTATCAGTACACAGGCTAATGTACTGGCATATAGATATATGCCAGTACATTAAAGTTTAAAAATAAAGTAAAACATAAAATAATATAAAATTAAAAAAAATACACATACACCTTTTTTACAATAAACATTAAAATAAGTCTCAATACATAAAACATCCACACATATTGGGTATTGGCACGGCCGTAATAACCTTCACAACAATTTTTTTGAATCACTTATGATGTGTGCGCTGTAAAAAAATAAAATAAAAACGGCTTTCTATCACTTATTTTTGCGCACAAGGTGTGATGAATTTAACCTCCATGTGCCTCACATTAATAGTAATTAACCCCATCATGTACCTCACACATTAACCCGTTATGAGAAACATTCAAAATTCATCACACCTCGTGCCTCACATCAGAAAACGGAAGAATTTTTTGTATTATTATTATTGTTGGCAAAGTATCGAATTGGTATCGAAATCGCAATACTAAACAAAGTATCGGTATCGAAGTCCAAATTCTGGTATCGTGACATCCCTAACAGGGATAATGGCTGATATATACAGGGATGATAGGGGTTAATGCAGGGATGATGACTGTACCACCCATCATCCCTGCATATAACCCCCATCATCCCCGTATATAACTGCCATCATCACTGTACATACCAGCCATCATTCCTGTATATAAACCCCGACATCCCTGTATATACCAGCCTGTCTGGTATTTATAGGGGTAATGGGGGTTCTATACAGGAATGATGGCTGGTATATACAGGAATGAAGGCTGGTATATACAGGGATGATGGCTGGTATATATAGAGATGTTTGGGTTATGTACAGGGATGATGGAGGTTATACACATGGATCCAGACATGATCACTGTATATAACCATCATCATCCGTGCTTATACCAGTCATCATCCCCATATATAACCCCCATCAGCCCTGTATGTACCAGCCATCATCCTTGTTTATAACCTCCATCATCGCTGTAAATACCAGCCTGGCTGGTATATACAGGGATGATGGTGTTTATATACAGGAATGATAGTTGGTATATACAGTGATTATTGCTGTTATATACAGGGAAGATGGTTATATACAGGGATGATGGGTAGTCCAGCCATCATCTCTGCATTTACCCCCATCATCCCTGTGTATACCAGCCATCATCCCTGTATATAACCCCCATCATCCCTGTATTTACCAGCCATCATCCCTGTTTATAACCCCCATCTTACCTGTAAACTAGTCAGGCTGCTATATACAGAGATCATATGGGTTATATACAGGTATGATGGCTGGTATATACAGGGATGATGAGGGTTATATACAGAGATGATGGGGGTTATAAATGGGATGATGGCTGGTATATACAGAAATGATTGGGGTTATATACAGGCATGATGGCTGGTATACACAGGGGTGATGGGGGTCATGATGGGGCAATATACAGGGATGATGGGGGTTATATACAGGGATGATGGCTTTTATATAATTAGAATTTGCCTCTTCAGTTGTAAACATGCGTTAGGGGGGCCCCCTGGGTTTGGCCCACTCAGATATGTTTTGCCCCCCACCCCCCTGTGCTAAACCCCTAGCTATGCCTACAACAATGGCCTCTCCTTAGGATAGATAAATAAACAAGAGAAGACTGCAGCACTCCAAAAGTTTAGTTGAATGTGAGTTTTTTTTCACCCTCCAGCATGTATGCAATATTTGAAACCCCAAAGGGGCTTGACAAATACCCTTTGGGGTTGAAACGTTCTATACATGCTGTGGGGTAAAAAAAAAATCAGATTTAACTTTACTTTTGGAATGCTCCGGTCTTCTCTTGTTTAGGTCTATGGAGGTTTGTGGACCTGGACCTATTGGCTACTGTGCACCGACTCATATATTCCATAACTTACGCTGTAAATGTGCTGCTGTTTCTATATATACTTTACTTAGCGTAGGCCATCATTGTGTGATTATGGGGATCCACAGCTTCATTGTTTTTCCAGGCATAGCAGCTTGTCTGTACGTGTGGATATGTCCGGTATAGCACTGCAGTACCAATCAAGCTACTTCAAGGGAGCTCTGTGGGCCCTTCATACTACCGATCGATTCTGATAGGCCATCACTATATACTCTAGGAAAAGCCCTTGAAGCCACTTCCTCATGATTGTTGCTTACTTTATAATTAATTTATTCAGTGTTGGCATCTTTGCTCCATTAGGGCACAGCTATAATCAGTTTTGGCATGTAACTGCATGGTAGTCTAAAGTCGGTCATATACATAAGACAATGATCGACCACAATGTGAACGATCCCACAGGCAACAATAAAGCGTAAACTGGCCAATTAGGGAGTCAGTTTTTAAAAAAACACTAACTCCCTGGGGCAGGTGTAAAGTGGCAAATGATCGCTCAATCATGCCATACACATGTCGTTTCAGCCGACCACAACTGGAATTTTCCAACCTGGTTGATAGCATTTACAGCAGACAGAAGTCTGTCATTGGCAATCACGAGACATTATTCGTGTTAATTTTGTATATGATGGCCAGTCGAATTGGCCAAAATCAGCTATTTTGTGCTATTTTTATTGCAATTTTATGGCCAGCTTAAGCTGCAAAGGTTTGTGAGGTAGTCTGAAATATACCACCTGTCTAATCAGAGACTCAGACTGCTCCTCAGTCCCTCACTTATGCTTTACACTGAAGCTCAGTGTGTTCAGATGGGCTGCTCTATATAAGCACAAGCCCAGCACGCATATATATATATATATATATATATATATATATATATATCACATAAACAACACAAAAGTTTGAACAGCACATTCCAACAAAATGAAACAAAACGTGTATACAGGTGCAAGAACGCCTGTGACTGCAAATTTATACAGCACACAAGAAAATGGCGACAGCACACTGCGAACACCAATGTCACCTAAGCCACTAGATATAAATAAATATGCATATTTATATTTAGTGGCTTAGGTGACATTGGTGTTCTCAGTGTGCTGTCTCCATGTTCTTGTGTGCTATATATATATATATATATATATATATATATATATATATATACATATATATATATATATGTATATATATATATATATATATATATATATATTTATTTTGTTTCTTTCTTAACATTTATAGAATTACAATTTACTGTTGATATTATGCACTGTGATAATAACCAACTTGTGCACAAACATCAGCTCTGAGAGTAGTTTATTTTCATATTTTGTTATGATTGATAAAAAAAATAAGAGGCCAAATGTATTCAAATGTATTTACATATGCAAATAAGTTGCTCATATATTTGAATACATCAGAATGTATTTGAATTACATTCCCATACAATGTGATTTTCCTTTAAACAACTTTCTAAAATATGAAAGAATGAAAGTGTAAGATAAAGACATTGCTTTTATTTATACGCGCAAATAGTGTGGTTCTTCTAGATAATGTCTAATTTCTGCTCACCTGATTCGTTCTTTAAATGGATCAGTTCCTAAGACTCAATGATAAACATCCTAAGTATTATGCAAGACACTCAGGCAAGGATGCTGCCTTTGCCTTACATTTATGCAGAATATATTGAGCGATTCCTAGGAAATGTAAAGAGCTATTTAATCCATGTTAGATCAGCAAAGAAGTATTTAAAACATCTTTTAATCTCAAAGCAAATATGGATCTTTAACAATCTAGTGAAATTTAGTGAGGTTGAGCTGCAATACTAGACACAACCTATAAGCAAGTGTGGCGCTGTAAAAGAAGACCTTTTTTTCTAATCTTACACAACCTCTCATGACAATCTCTTTTTACACTGAAACCTGAAATCAACTGTTATCACTGGGGGAAGAGATGGCTAACCATGTAATAAATGAACGGGACATCTCCATTAGAGCAAGTGCCATTATTTGTTAGTGGTTCTTTGATGTAGCCCGCAGAGATGAGTTCTGTGTGGTGGAACCCATCTATGGGGTCTATATGCCCCAACAGGACACATGGAAAAAGGCTGTCTGCTGAGAAAACCCCTTATGTTTTAGCAAGGGTAAGATAAGATTTTAGTTACAAAGCAGGAGGAAATTGTCTATTAAAAATGACATCAAGCACACATACAGTACAGCAAAATAATGCCATGCCACTTTCCCATGTAGTGCCCATAGTACAAGTCCTGGTAGTGCTCATACGGTAGCTTTATCCACTGTGAGAAACAGTGCCCAAATAATAGGTCATATAAAAGTGCAAGCCACAGTTTCAATATTGTAAGGTTAACCAATGTGATCATATGATGTTACAAGCCATAGTTATATAGTACCAGCCATAAACTTCTATAATAAGTACTGATAATACCCATATACTGCAGTAATATTATCCATAGTGTACAGATAATAGTGCCTGGTCAGAGGACTCATATTATAATGTCTATGCTAATGTACAACCAGCAACAGTTCTTATATAATATTGCCAAAGACGCAAGACAAATAATTTAAATACAGTAATAACCCCAACCATAGTGCCCTGCAAATAGCACCAGTCAATATAATAGTACCAGTTACATTATACCACCTGTTCCATGCTCCTATACTGCTCTCCTTCTCCAATGAGTGTCAGGAAATTACATATGAGAAGCCTATAAGAGAAAACTTGCGTGTAACTTTCTCTTCCTGGGATAGAAAAGAAAAGACACTAGTCTGCGCAGTTTGTGGCTAAGGCTTTGTTCACATCTGCATAAGGGTCCCGTTCTGGTGTTCTGTCGGAGCATCCTATCAGAACTGGAACCTGACTGAAACAAAGGTTGGCATCACCATTGATTTCAATGGTGACAGATCCGGTGCCAATGGTTTCCGTTTGTCTCAGTTGTGCAGGGGTTACATAGTTTTGACTTAATCAATACCGTAGTCGACTACGCCATTCATTCCATCAAAATGAAGGAACCCTTGCACAGCTGAGACAAACGGAAACCATTGGCACCGGATCTGTCACCATTGAAATCAATGGTGATGCAAATGGAAACCTATGGTTTCAGTTTGTTTCAGTCAGATTCCCGTTCTGTTGGGAAGATCCAACAGAACGTCAGAACGGGACCCTGATGCAGATGTGAAGGAAGTCTAACATTTTTTTTTCTGAGATCAGCTTTACATAATTCTGTCTGGGCACAGTTAGGCTGCATTCATACGACCATGTTACGTCCGTAAAGGACGGAACGTATTTCGGCCGCAAGTCCCGGACCGAACACACTGCAGGGAGCCGGGCTCCTAGCATCATAGTTATGTATGATGCTAGGAGTCCCTGCCTCTCCATGGAACTACTGTCCCGTACTGAAAACATGATTACAGTACGGAACAGTTGTCCAGCAGCGAGGCAGGGACTCCTAGCATCGTACATAACTATGATGCTAGGAGCCCGGCTCCCTGCAGTGTGTTCGGTCCGGGACTTGCGGCTGAAATACGTTCCATCCATTACGGACGTAATGTGCTCGTGTGAATCCAGCCTTTGAGGGTTGCACTAATGAGATAGTAAAAAAACCTCTGATCACTCTTGATCACTGTGATCAGTACTGATTAAAGTGCTGTGGAAGGGTAGAGTCTCCCTTTTACAAGTGTTTTACATTGGCAGCCTGGGGTTGTTAACCCAAGATATACCCTAACAGATGAATGTGCATTATACATGCAAAGGTAGTAATGTAATGCCCCATACAAATATGACAGTACATCATCGTTTTTAAAAATCCACGAGTGGAGCATAAAAAAAGAAAAACAAGTTAAAAACAGAATTGTTATTAATTAATATATTTTCTTCCAATACACTCATAACAACTCATACAATAAAATGTAGCATCTATTAACCCCATTAACGACCGGTGTACAGCCTTTTTACGGCGGCTGTTCAGGGTAGTTCTTCTACCCTGCGGGATGTCTACATTGCGAGATGTCAGTGAGGTGAAAGAGTGTGCTCAGATGCGCGCTTAATAATGAGCGCCACATCTGAGTGGTTTTAAAAGGAGGGGGCACCCTCTCCCACCTCACTCACATCCCGCAATGCAATTGCAGGGTATCAATGGTTTCTATGGCAGCCGGCGGCCTAACAAAAGCCCCCAGGTCTGCCTCTAGTGATTGCCTGTTAGGCCATGCCAGAGGCATGGACTAACAGATGCCTGTCAGTTTTACAATGACAGGCAATAATACAATGCAATACAGGAGTATTGCAGTGTATTATAAAAGTGTTCAAAAGATCGCACAGTAAAGTCCCCTAGTGGGACTAAAAAAAAAGTTTAAAAAGTTTAATAAAGTTTTAAATAAATAAATAAAAGTCCTATGTAAAAAAAAAATAAAAACCCACTTTTTCCCCTTACAAAAAACTTTATTATGAAAATAAGTAAAAAGTATTTGATATCACTGCATCCATAGTGACCCCAACTATAAAATAATTACATTATTTAACCCGCACGGTGAACGTCGTAAAAAAATTAAATAAAAAACAATTTCAGAATTGCTATTTTCTGTTCATCCTGCCTTCAAAAAAAATTTGATAAAAAGCGATGAAAAAGTTGTATGTGCTCCAAAATGGTACAAATAAAAACTACAAGTTTTCCCGCAAAAAAAAAGCCCTCATACAGCTGCAATGGCGGAAAAATAAAAAAGTTATGACTCCTAAAATATAGCGACACAAAAATAAACAATTTGAAAATCCGCAGCGTACATGTTTCCCCATTGCTTTCCAGAACTTTTTAGTGAGGTTCGTTTACACGTTGCGGAAAACTCTGCTGCGGGCCATAGGCTGCGGTGCGGAATTTGGTGTCCGCAGCATACACTGGTTGTTGCGGACGTGTAGCGGACTTGTTGCGGACTCATTGCCGAATTTCTCCATTGACTTCAATGGAGAGTCACAATTCCGCAATGTTATGTGTGCTGCGTAGCGTATTTGTTTTACGAACATGACATTTCTTCATTCTGGCTGGACCTATGTATTTCTAGGTCTACAGCCAGACTGAAGCTCCATGCACACTAACGTAAAAATGCCCGTAATCACGGGCCGTTATTACGGCACGGGCAGGCCCATAGAAGTCAATGGGGCTCCCGTGATTACGGGTGACTACGTGTGTGCACCAGTAATTATGGGAGCGTTGCTAGGCGACGTCAGTAAATAGTCACTGTCCAGGGTGCTGAAAGAGTTAAGCGATCGGCATTAACTGTTTCAGCACCCTGGACAGTGACTTCTGATCACAATATACATCAACCTGTGAAAAAAATAGAAGTTCATACTTACCGAGAACTCCCTGCTTCTTCCTCCAGTCCGGCCTCCGGGATGACGTTTCAGTCCAAGTGACGGCTGCAGCCAATCACAGGCCAATCACAGGCTGCAGCGGTCACATGGACTGCCGCGTCATCCAGGGAGGTCTGGCTGGATGTCAAGAGAGGGAAGCGTCACGAAGACAACGGCCGGGTAAGTATGAATTTCTTTTACTAGGGAAAGGGCTGTCCCTTCTCTCTATCCTGCACTGATAGAGAGAAGGGAAGTACTTTCACCTCAATACGCAACAGCTAGTCCGCATCAATTTAATGCCCATTTTAGGCAGAGCCGCAACAGAATCTGCAACGCAGATTATGTGCGGCATTGATGCGGACAGTGGCGGAAGAAATACGCCACGTCTGGTCATGCCCTAAAAGTAGTAAAACATAAAAAACCTATATTAATATGGTATAGCCGCAATCGTAACAACCCACTGAATAAAGTGATTATGTTATTTATACCACACGATAAACGGTGTAAATTTAAGATGCAATGAAGAATGGTGAAATTTCAGGGTTTTTTTCACTACACCACCAAAAAAAGTTAATAAATAAAAAGGTAATCAATAAATTCTATGTACCCCAAAATGGTGCTATTAAAAAATACAACTTTTCCCACAAAAAAAAGTTCTTATACAGCTATGTCGACGGAAAATGAAAAAAGTTATTTGAATGCGACGATTGAAAAACGTAAAAAATAGCTTGGTCATTAAAGTTTAAAATACCTTCGGTATTAAGGGGTTAAGTGAACAAAGAATGCCGTAAAACAAAACAAAAACAATGGTGGAATTGCTATTTTTATGCATTCTACTATAAAAAAATATATAAATTAAATGATACCATAAATGTATCGAAAATGAAGCATACAAATCTACAACAAGGCTTCAAATAGCTACAAAGCCTTAAGAATAAAAGAAAAAATGTATAACTGATGGAAACTTGCGTGGATGCTAAAAACAAAATTGTAGATTAATAATAATAATAATAGATATAATTATATATATGAATTAATATAATAATTACAATGATAATAATAATAATAATAATAATAATAATAATATAATAATGATTGTTTTAATATTGTAAAAAAAATTTGTGAAAACTAATAAAGATTTATGAAAAAAATTAAATAAATAATAATAATAATATGGAACATTAGTTATTCACAAAGGAGATTATGGAGGCCAAATATCTGCATTTCAACCTTAAACTGTACATGTAAAGCCATCTGTATAATACAACTGGTGATGTGTTTAGTATTGGTAACTTACATAACCATGTTCTTTAGATGTCTTTATAACACATTATATATTACACAGGTGTCTAAAATCACGTTTAATTGAAAAGACGTAAGTCATGCTGCTGCCGCCCTGCGTTAGATACATTAAAAACATAAAAATAATTATGTATTTCATCTGCAAGTCCAACTTGTTGACCCCTGCTAATTTCACCGGGAAGCGGAGAGCGTTGTGCGTCTTTATTGACATCAGAAGGTAATTGTTTCCAAATAATCAGGTCCTGTTCTGAGACATGTAAGGATCGCTTATCCAGCCTAAATGTAATTACTATAAGATGAAGTTTTTGTGTCTTTAATATCTATCATAGGCTCACCGTTGAGTTGATAAAGGCAAAGATGGAAGAAATAATGAGAATTTTATTGGGTGGATAAATATTTTTCAATCATCATAAGTAGATTACAAAGCCTTTTATACAGTAGTTATAGTCTAGGAGAATTATACTATCTACTTTCTTTCATGAACTACTGTATATTGTTCATGCTGCATTATAAGTAATACACGTTCTCGAATGATTCGACGTCATAAAAATTCATCCCCTGGGACCCCCACTGATCAGCAAATAAAGGGGCATTGACACTCACTGGGGCACTGCTCCCCCATCACAGAAGTGCCTGACATAGCGACATACATACAAGCATGGCAAAAAGATAAATAACCCTGTCCACATGGGCTTACAATCTAAATGTATCATACGATTCAAACGGAATTAAAGCGTTTTTCCGAGTCCCAAGAAAAATTGGCTATAGATAAGGAATGTCATAAAAAAACAAAACAAACATTAGTCACGTTGTATATCCCTCGCTGCTCCAGCGTTGCCGCTATGGTAGTCCTCCTACCGATAATTGTTAGCTGTCCTGCAGTGATGACATGCTGGCTGACTGCCCGCCGTGCAAGTTTATCTATAACTTTTGAATTGTACAAAATATAAATACATTTTTGGTTTGTGGTGGGCAGCAATAGCGAGTACCGCACAGGGAGCCATCCAACCCAAGGCCAGCCTGGCTTTTACGGAACTCTGAGTTGATAGTGTAGAGACCCACATTCAGGACCCTCATTTATTAGCTAGAGCAGAGGGTGCCTACAAATAACCAGCATGCCCTTGCATTACACAGACAGCCCATTGATTTCAGACATCTACGTCATGCTTCATTTCTCCTGTGGTGGCGCTGTAGAGAAAATGAACACCTGTGACAGGGTTCCCCCTTAAAATTACATCTGATCGCTGGGATACCTTCTGGATTGTACAAAACAGACAAGCTCTTTAATAAACTGTGCATGTACTGCTTAAAAATAATTATTTGTCGCTCTATGTTTGGTATTTACTATCTTCAATTGAGGGCAATGCCTATGTTACATCAGGATGGTCCTCATGAAGTTTTCATTCTATCAAAATATCTCAACATTTATAGTAAAATGTTATTAATAAGGCACCAGAAGGTCCAAATGGGTTAAAATCCCAATGCCACATTAGTAGGATTTTGCCTAATATCCTCTTCTTTGATATAGGTCTTAGAGTGTCCTTGGTAAGACCGCATTGGCACAGAGTCACATAGGTGTGTCTAGAGGAGTGTGTGGGCAGTGTCTGGTGGGCACTTACAGTGTGGCAGGAGATACTCAATTATCACATTTATCATAGTGGCCAACAGACAGATAGCGGACCTACTGGGGTGTTTACACATTTGGGGTAGGGCTAGACCAGGAATCAGATGCTAAGGGATTATACATTTTTCACTATGAACCCCTTCACGGGTAAGGACATTCCAGAAGGAAATCCCCGGGTTACTATCTAAGATAAATCTCCATTAGTTACAGGTGACTGAGCAGGCAGGCAGGAGTTTGGAAGGGCAGTATCAGAACAACAGACACGCGTGTAGTTATGATAAAGCCGAGGTCAAGACAAATGGAAATTCTTGCAACACATGTAACCAGGCACAGGGTCAGGGCAGGCAGGTAGCTTAATCAGGCGTCAAGTAAAAAGAGGTGTATCAGCAAATTAATGTTTGTTTATTTTTTTTTATAATTAAAATATACGTTCTATACTCATTTCTGATAGTTTTCAAGATCTCTGCTTGTTGTTATTTAGCAATAATATTCATTGTTTACTGCCAGTGAATAGAATTCTGTCCATGGTCATGTGATGATCACACAGGTGCACGGCTCGTTACAATTACAGTATGTGTATCAGAGCTGTGTCTTCTAATAATCCCAGTACGTGTGTGTTCATCACATGACAATGGACAGATTTTTGTTCACTGGAAATAAACAATGAAGGTTCCTACTAAATAACAACAAACACAGATCTTGAAAACTATAAAAAAATTAATCCAGAAAGTATACAGGAAAATTGTATAAGATTTAATTATAAAACAAATAATTTCATTAATTTCCTGAGACCCGACAATCCCTTTAAATATCCTGATGTGCTTAGCCACAGGCTGGGCATTATTTCAATTTGGCGCATGCTGGACCTTCACGGGGACGGCCTTCTTCGTGTGTATAGAAGAGTATGGTGGCGGGCAGGGCCGGACATCAGTTGTGGCAAGCAGGTGACAATCTTCCTAATTTTACAGGCCTACGACGCATGAGGATGATTGTTGGGGTAGGGGGAAAGTGTCTTTTGGTAATCTGGCATTTCCAGTAATACAGCACTTTAGTGTATGTGGTTACAGATGAATATACTAATCTCAGAATTCGTTATACCTGTCCGTATAACAGAATGTGCCCAAACTCTTGTGTCTTTGTCTCAATTTATAAGATATTTTATACAGTCCCTGGTAGTAGAAGGTAATATAGAAGTATTCAGTATATGGCCATCACCTTTCCTGATTATTCTGTGTCTTATAAAAAGTCCACTTTCATAAAATCGTATCGCAATGAATAGGAAGCTGCGCTTTTCTGTAGTCCATGTATTCAGGTCTAGATCTATCAGTGCAGAAATAATACTTAGAAAAAAAAAATTGGACCGTGTGAAGGAAGGAGCTCTGACTAAACCTGACGTCACTGTCACTTTGTATCAGCAGAACAAGAAAAATGTACTATTCTTCCTTTTAACTTCCCAATCTTCATACAGTATTGACTGCACCTGACATTCTTGTCTGCTCACATTAAGATGTACAGAATGTATCGCTGATTTACATAGCGGAGCTCGGCACTCTTGATGGGAACTGACAATGACGTCAAATACAGTCAGCATTCTGGAAGCCCACTGAACAATTTACATACTGGCATTTCATGACCTTTAATTTGTCTTACAAAAGGTCTGGTGTTAGCACACTTTGCTTTGTGGAAAGGAACTTAAGTGCCTTGTTAGAGATGCTCTGCTGATATCTGTCACTATAGTCAGACCCTAAAAGACAATGTCTGCTGCCTTAGAAATGAAAATACTCTTTATGTTCAGTTTCATTTACCTGAGGGTCCGCCTGGCAACCTGACTCTTCTAACGGTGCGTTGTTTACAGTGTATAGGATCATCTGAGTGAGGAAATCCCATCATAAGACCTCAGTCACATTGACAGTAGTATAGCATACATACAGACATGCATCGCTGATAATACTGCATTAGTGTTTCCCGTACCTTTTACATTAACTGCATGGAAGATGCAAAATCCATAAAAATATCCCTTCCCCATGACAGTATATGCTTTTATAGTAAAAGTAGAAATGAGACTTAAGTTATAAGGGGTTTTCTAGGCTTAGAAAGAAAAATCTATCTGCTGCTTATGGCATAACAAAAACAAAAATCACCTACTCGCCTTTTAAAATCCTCCGCCGATCCAGCAGCCAATCATAGTAACACAGTATGTAAGGCTGAAAAAAAGTCCATCCAGTCCAGCCTATTCTCCTGCAATATTGATCCACAGGAAGGCAAAAAACAAAACAAACCATGACAATTGACAAGGTCTGTAGCAGATTGGGGTCCAGTGGCTAAAATGATCTGGCAGGGGGGTAATTTTAGTCAAGTAACAGTTCAGGTTTGGTTCACAGATAAGCTGTTCTCATACACTACAATTCATCCCACAAAAAACTATTAATCTGCCGTTCCCCCCCCCCCCCCCCACTTCTTGTCAACCAGTGCCCCATGCCACAATGTCCCATCTTTACTGTTCTGGAGTTCAAACCTCCCCAATGTGATTGTCAAGGTCTGGAAGCAGATTCGGATTCCAGTGACGGAAACAATCTGGCAGGATGGTGATAATAGCAAGAGTAGTCAAGTAATAGTCTAGGTTCAGTACACAGATAAGTGGCAACAGGTTGTAGCGTGAGGCAAAAAGTGGTCAGGAAACAATCCAAGTTCGGTACACAGATGACCAGCAAAAGTTTGTAGAGAGGCAGAAAGGAAGTAGACTACCGGCTAGAAGCTCAATAGTCTGGAAATCGCAAACTGCAATGACCATATTTTTATAGTAAGCCAAAAGGGTCAGGCAATCAAGGCAAGGAAGCTAGGGAGGGAAAAATCAAGAAAAACTAGACAATAGATTCAGCACTGATGGCACTCAGTTAGTTCCGGGAGAAAAGTTGCTGTTTGGGACACAGTTGGTTCTGAGTTCAAACCCATACACCACTTTTATTTAGGGAAAAAATGACATCCCGACTCCAAACCTGGCAGCCACATTAAATGCCTGGATCAATGTCTCCATTAATCTAGTAACTGTAACTTGTAATATTATTAGGTGATGTCCATATTTAAGTCACTTAGCTAATGCAGGCAGGGATTGGCAGCAGTAGTCACATGTTGGTATTGCATCTCATCGGTGCAGCAATGTAAATTGAGCCAGCAGTGGACAAGGGGACCATCAGCGTTGGCAGGGGAAGTAGGTAACTTATTGTTACCTTATGCCAGAAACAGTTGCCTGGATTTTTATTAAGACCGGGTAACCCCTATAATCCCTTAATTTATGTTTGTATAACAAAAATCAAAGGATTATTCCAAGCTCAGACATTTATAGCACATCCACGTTATATGGCAGAAATCTCTAATAGATGTTTGTCCCAGCTCTGGGACCTGCACCTAACCCCAGAATTGGGATTACCCAACACACAACATGCCTGGTACCTCACTCATCCAGGTGGATAATGAAAGGAGAGCTGGTCGCTTGTACAGCTCTTTCCGTAAGTCCAATATAACAGAATGGAGAGAACCGCAGACATGTGTGACTACCTCTCCATTCATTCTCCACTTGGATTTGGCAGGTTGGGAGCCAGATGACCCACGTACTGGAGATAGGTGTGGGTACCAGAGCTGCAACCCTTATCTATCAGTCATTTATTGCATGTTCTGTGGATATGCCATAAATGTCTAAGAGTAGTTTTACACAGGCAGATTTTCTGCTCAGTAATGTAAAATAAATCGACAATAGAAGTATATTGATCAGTTTCATCATTACCTCCTTTTACATGGAGCAATGATCCGGAGTGTAAGGACAAATGAGTTAATACGATTGTTCGTCCCTATACAGCTTGCATCTAGTTTTCAGAACATGCCCTGTTAACACAAAGAGATGTGCTGCCGACAAACAACCATTTTTATGGCCACCAAAAAGATGCATCAGACGTTGAACAAGCATTTACTCATTCCCTGTCTGAACGTTGCCATATTTCCTGGGCCAATGATCGAAAATGAGCATTAGTATAACTGCTCATTTTACGACATGTTGCAAAAGGGTGTTAAAGTTGGGAATGCCTCCTTAACTCCTTTAGGGCCAAGTCTACTTTAGCCTTCAGGACTGTATTTTTTTTATTTATTTTTTTCGTTTTTGTGTTGCTGCAGTCTGAGTGCATCAACCTATTTGATTTTCAGTCACGTAGCTGTCTGAGTGATTTTTCTTTATTTTTTATTAAATAAGTGGTATTTTTCAATGGAATCATTTAGGGTACATATAACTTATGCCTCTGTCTAACCACCTAGATGCCAAGTCCACTATTGACAGAAGCATCTAAGGGTTTAAACGGCTGGAACGTCTTAATTGTACGCCCATTTGCGGGAAAGCACCGCTAAAATGGATGTACAGTTATGTCCAAATGTGTGTCAGCTGCAGTTTTTTGGGCGGGTAACAGGTTCTCTTTAACAAAATCAGAAACAAAATGACTGAGGCTGGCCATAAACTTTAGACAGCTATTCCTCCTGACTCGCCCATACACTTGTTTTTTTTTTTACTAGGAAGAAGGGAGAAAACTGCTGCCAGACTGCTCTAGCAACGGCTTATCTGCTAACAAAAAAAAGGATCGGGCATGTTGAAATTCAACATTTCCAACCCTTCACTCCCCTGACATCTGCCGGTGGGGGATAGTCAGAACACCACCATACACATTAGATGGTCGGCCGGACCCGCTGATATCTGCAAGTTTGACCAACATACATCTAACGCGTATGGCCAGCATAGCATATTAATGTAAAGCCATTTAACCAGCAGGTATAAAAAAAATTCACTACAAATTGTTTGCTCATTGAAGTCTAAAAAAAAAACCTTCAGTATTGCTGTTAGTAAGTCATTGCTGGCAATTAATATTATTATGGGACAAAGATGTAAAAGTTTATAAACTTTTCATACCTCTTTACATAGAGCAGTCCAGTTTTTCATCTGTGACACATGCAAAACATACTATGTCAGATTAAAATAAAATTGTGTAGTCTTAGGGTTGCCCAGGTCCCTGGTAAACTGGCTGCACATGATTGAGCGATCTTTTTAATCCCCAGGCCCCCAGATCACTTCACAAAGAGGCTTATTTTTCTTAAAAGGGTTGTCTGGGCTTATTTGTTTAAAGCAAGTGAATCCCAGTCAACTTGGTTTCAGGAGGTTTCCTTTAAGAGCACTGATCTGGTTGCAATTTCACACGGCAAACTTGTTGCAGAAATTTCTGCGACTGGAAATCAGTTCCATCCATCCCATGAATGGGTTTGTTTCTGCAGCAGGTGCATGGATTTCTGAAAGCCACATTCTGATGAAGTAGCAGACGTATCTGAATCAAATTTGCAGAGTGTAAACATACCCTTTAAAAAGAAAACACAAATATCTAATTGATTGCAGGGGGCTAAAAAACAATTTTGTGCCAATATAAGGTTTCATGTACATAGTAGAGCCAAGTGCACGGAGCCTGTACTGAACAACTACGTAATACAGAGCCACAGGCTTGTGTTGCTGTATGGTGCACCATACAGTACCGTATTACGACATCCGATTGAGCATGGCATCTATTTGCCTCTGTATGAAGTCAGAGAAATACGGGGGTACAGTAATGCTCAATAGTAGTGTTATTGGTGCTGTATTATGGTAGGTTGTATGAATCCGTAATACATTCATAGGCATAAGGCCTTATACTATATTAATTCAGTCTTCGCAACAAATTTAGAGACTGGTGTTTCCTGAATTGCAGTGTCAGTGAGTATAGCGAATGTTTAGCTCTTGATGATGATGGTTATACGAGTTTACAATGGTCTTTTTCATTCTTTTGTTTTATTTATGAACTGAGCGAGAGAACACAATTTGTTTAAAAAAAAGATAAGAATTTCAACATCGCATTCTTATAGGGAAAGTCTTTAAAAGAAAATGTAAGAATATGCACATAATAAATTATGCATCATATTTCCTCGCTTAGCAATAAGATATAAACAAGCAGAATCTTTGAAAAGAACCATAAGGTATATTCATCAAACAGACGATATTATCTCACGTGAGATATAATCACTTACCGCTGTGTGTTATTCTGTAGACTTGTTTCATCAAAGAGTTTAAAATAACTTGCCGCTGATGAACCAGACCAAGAAAACACACCATCCAACGATACTGTCTTACCTGATGCACAAATTCACCGTCGTTGCTGATAATCATGGCAGCCTTTATATAAAGTAACACAACTATTGCCATTTACATAAATTATCTGCAATATTCTATATTTTTTTGTTGTTTTTGTTTCTTTTTGGCTATTTTGAGTCAAATCTGCATAATATCTATAGAGAACCTGCTTGGTGCCAATAACATGGCAGTAGCAGGAGAGGAGTGTGCTGATCTTTTGTGAGGCAGCGACTTGACCAGTCATTTTATTAAGTTAGTGAGGACAGGGCTGCATGTGACGTTTAACATCACTACTCTTTTGATTGATACTGATCAGGCATAATTGTACTGATACCTCCTTTACCATTCAGTATCTCCTAAAGTCTCTGAAGAGTCCCCATTAGGGTTTGCCTTTGCCTCATCTACTCTGAAGATCATTACATTGGTCTAACCAGATATCACCAGATGCCTAGTTCAGGGGTAGGCTTAGCTTGATCTGTTATCTGCACTTGGTCAGTCCGTCCCGTCCTAATAGAAGCATCTCTTTCAAAGAGCAGATCAAAGAGTGAAACAGCATCACATTACAGTCAGTGCCCTGTGATTTTCTGATCACCCCGTGAACTCCAGATCACCCCCATCCCAGAGTGAAACACACCCCTCTTCACATTTTACGTCAGCATGAAGTGCTTGTTGTTATGCTAGCGGCCACTGATAACCCTTCCCCTGCTTCCCATGGTGGCTGCCAGCGTCTGCTTCTTCCGTGCCGGCGTCTCCCTCTTCCTCCCCAGGAAAGCCGGCATGTACGGCTCCCTCCTGCTGTTCGCTCCAGTAGGGTGCGCACTTGCCCTGGTAACCTCTTAAAGGGCCAGTGCGCACCACTAAAACCTTCCCTAGCCTGTCTCTGTGCACCCCTGCCTACACCCGTCCTGTCCACCTTCATGTGCCTGAGCAATGTTGTATCTACCCATGTTCATTTAGCAAATGGTTTCTTAGTTGTATCCTGTACCCTGTCTCCATATCCTGTTTCCTGTATCCTGTATCCAGTAACTGTGCCTCCACAAGCTGCCAGCCGCAATTCTAAAAGCGCCATTTCGCAGGATCCAGCATACTACAGTGCCTGAGGATGGTCAAAGATATGACCGAAACGTTGCACTGGTACTGGCTAAACAATTAAAATTACCTTTGATAATCACTCCTACTGGTGTGCATAGTACCTTCTTTCATCATATCGGGTTGGGCCCCTACGCATGCACCCACACGAAAAACTAGTGCGGTCCGAACACTCTCAAATCAGTAATTGTGTTTGTTCCAGAGTAAAGTCTAGTTGCTGAGTGGAATTCACAATCTGTGCACGTTTTGGCCGGTGGGCCCCGGACCTCTACACGTCATCTGTGCCAATGGTCGTCTGTGCCAGGTGTCATCTGTGCCAAGGGTCTGCCACGCCAATTATCTGCCACGCCTCTTATCCAGGTACTCTCATCCTAAAGACTTTCTTTGACTATAGTTTGGCCAGCTGTTACTTCGCTACGGCGGAGCGACCCAGTGGGTCCACATACCCCACGAGAGTTACTCCAGTTTATTACCTATGGTTTGCCGTATTTTTCTTTATTATCGTTTCTTATAAAAACTAAAATAAGAATTTAGTAATGTTAGGGCAATCCTATGGTTGCTGATTTGTACAGATAGCTGTAGTTGGGTCTTTTATGCTATTGTTAGAAAAAAACAAATTGTAATAATAAAATGACTTATAGAACGTTCTGTTCAAAGTAAATCTACGTCATGTTATGCTCTGACAGTCTTGGAAGTGATATTGAAACTGCATAAGAGGTAGACATTTATTCAGACAGCGACCACACCAGTGCTTGTAGGCCAAATAGCCAAATGGCCAGGGACTGCTGATGGCTCAAATTAGATGACAAAAATAAAGCATGGGCACTATTAAAGAGGGTCACTTAAAAAAAAAAAGAATGGACACTTATTTTTCCCAGGTAGGAGAGGGGTATGGACCTAATAGAAGCCAGGCTGCAGAGGGCCCATCCTCTTTGTCAGGGGGCTTACCTGCAAGTATGACAGACCCTGCTACCATGGCTAAGTCCATCAAGGCCTGGCTGAAAGAACTGACAGGCTTTCTGACCTTATTGCCGGTATCCCTACTCATGTAGTGCAGGAGGATCATGCCTCCTGGTTCCCCTGCTGTCTGGTCGCAGGGACCGCATGCCTGCCCACTTATACCCATCTTCTTCTCCGCGTCACTCTTCCTATCAGAGGGGAAGGTTGAACTGGTCCCCGAGCGGCTGCCGAGCAGTGCCGCTCCTGCTATCTCCCCATTCCTTCCTATTCCTCCTTTGTTACGGACAAGATGACTGGTCCATCAGGCTCCAGGTGCGTCACGTAGTGCCGGCGTCTGAGACCTACCTGGTCCTTTATCTGCAGCAGGAGGTGGCCACAGCCTCCCCTGCTGCTGGGAGCACTTGGAGATATGAGGGGGAATAGTGATCAGGAGCTCCCCTTTTTTGATGTTTCTAAAGGCCTCTGTCATGTTTTTGCAGTGTCCCGGTACCGTATCCCAGCTGTTGTATGTAACTAGTCGGTGGCTGAGGAGTTCTCTCTATGTAATCCCTGTGTATTTGCTGGGTACCGTGAGTTCCAAGTGTGTAATAATATGCATTTCCTTTTATCTGCTGCAAATCTCATGTATACTCTAAATGTGATGTTGTGCAAGGGTTAAAATATTCTCACTTTGTAAAGGAGTAAAATACATGGTCACATGCTACTCCTCAGGCTTCTACTTGAAGCCAATCAGCTAGCTCTGTGGGAGGAGTTAGAAATTCCACCCTCTCTCCCCAGAGGGCAGAACCAGGAGAAACCAGTTTTGAGGGAGAGCTGTGCTAGCTCAGCCATTAGGTGAGACAGACACGCTGGTGTCTCTTTACTGCAGACTTGCACCTTGACAAAAGCTGTTTGGGTTCAGAGGTAGAGACACAGGGGTTAGCCACGCCACCCGTGACTCTGATCGTGATATCTGCAGGACCACAAGTCCCAGCCAGCCCTGCTGCCACTCATGCACCATCTTGTCTCCCTCTGCATACCGCATTTTCCCTTCCCCCAATCTCACAAGGTGGTGCAGAAACCCCACATAGACCCTGCCTTAGCAGCTACTGGGTGGTTTTTGCAGCCCACTGCCCCTTGGGTGCTTGTATCTCCCCCTCTAACCCAACCTCCTCCCGCGGAAGCCATGGTAATGGGCGGAGCCACAAACATAAGGCTAGTTGCATTAGGCACAGGGGCCTTCTCAAGAGGCTGCATTTCCATTATGTCCTGTCCTCATCGGAGTCGACTGTTTTTTCTTCGTTCAATGGTTTCTGTACTAGATTCTCCAGTTGTGGAATTTTCTCTCGGAGACGTCATTGTTGGCATCTCAGAGGAGGTTCCCAGTCGACTTGGAGTTCCCAGGGTGGTTATGGGTCTTTCGAGCAGCAAAATCTGCGCTCGAAAAGCCAAATGCCGCTCCTTCCCTTCTGAGCCCTACCGTGTGCCCAAACAGCAGTTTATGACCACATATGTGGTATTGCCCTACTCGGGAGAAATTGCTTTACAAATATCAGGGTGCTTTTTCTCCTTTTACTTGTTGAGAAAATGAAAACTTTTGAGCTAATGCTACCTCTAGATTAATTCCTCAAGGGGTGTAGTATCCCAAATGGGATCACTTCTGGGGGGTTTCCACTGTTTTGGTCCCACAGGGGCTTTGCAAAAGTGACATGGTGCCTGTCACGATGCGGGGTGTGGACCCACTGGGCCGTACCGCGTAGCGGGGATGGCAGCTGGCCAAACCGGAAAGTACACTGTTCAATGGTTCAGCGAGAGTACCTGAGGCAATCGTAGGCAGTAGCGAGGCGGACACGTCCAGAACCAGGCGGTGGGAAGTTGTTCGGTGAGGCGTAGCAGGGCAGCGTAGACTGTAGGACAGCACGGTAGGTAGCACAGCACGGCAATAGCACTAGGTAGCACGGAAACAGGATACGGGATACGGAATACAGGAGCAGGGTACACTGGGAGGCTGGAAGACACTGGGAGACCATAAGCAAGACGGACAACGGGAAAACTAACAACGCTTTGGCAAAGGGCAAGAGGGCAGAGCCCTTTTTATAGCCCAGGGCATCCTGGGCCAGATTGCAGTTTTTGCAAAAACGCGCGCACTGGCCCTTTAAGGCCGTGCACGCGCGGGCGCGTGCACCCGCCGGAGACACTCGGAATCCGGAAGAGAGTGCCGGCGCCTGACTGGGGGACGACGCTGCAGGCAGGTAAGCTGTCCATGGCCACGGCCGTCGGGGTTAACGACCGATCGACGGGCCGTGGCCATAGACGTTACAGTGCCAAGAAACCAATCCAGCAAAATCTGTGCTCCAAAAGCCAAATGGCGCTCCTTCTCTTCTGAGCCCTGTCGTGTGCCCAAACAGCAGTTTATGATCACATATGGAGTATTACCGTGCTTGGGAGAAATAGCTTTACAAATGTTTGGATGCTTTTTCTCCTTTTATTTGTTGAGAAAATGAAAAATTTTGTGCTAAAGCTGCCATTTATTGAAAAAAAAATTCATATTTATTTTCACTGTCCAATTCTAATAAAATCTATGAAACACCTGTGAGGTCAAAATGCTCACTACACCCCTAGATTAATTCCTCAAGGGGTGTAGTATCCCAAATGGAGTCACTTTTAGGTAGTTTTCATTGTTTTGGTCCCACAGGGGCTTTTCAAATGCGACATGGTGCCAAGAAACCAATCCAGAAAAATTTGTGCTCCAAAAGCCAAATGGCGCTCCTTCTCTTCTGAGCCCTGCTTGGTTCCCAAACAGGAGTATAGGTAGTTTCCACTGTTTAGGTAAATTACAAGAATAGTATAGAAACAGAAAAAGTCCAACAGCAATGAAAGTAGAAGGGGCTAGCTGCTATACGGTAGAGCATGCTCCCCAGGTAACAAGATAGGCACTCCTATATAAACATTTATGCACACAGAAAAGAAAAGGAGAATGCGCGCCTATATGTAAAACGTAACTTTATTAACATAAACATATGATATATTAAAATTGTATAAAACAGATACACACAATGGACTAAAGGACACTGTTCCAATAACAGTAACAAAAAGACACATTAGTACAGACTGTGTAACGCTCATGCCGAAGAGCAAGGAAAGTCCATGCTGAAAAATGGAATTACAGCCATATGATAATATGCATGGCACTAGTATTCAACTCTAGCAATGAGAATCAAGGGCAAAACAGTGTGCACAGATTAGCTAGTAGTAAGACATAATAGCCATAGAGTGGCTTACAGGACTATGCTCAGAGAGTAAACTCTAAAAGGCTGTATAAGAAATATAGCTAAAGACAAATCTCTTACCCATAAACGGCTGTAGATGCAGTCTGACAGTGTGCACTGGACCCCAACGCGCGTTTCGCACTTTGCTTCCTCAAGGGGTTTAGTGTGTCCAGTAAGTTGCTGTCTTAAATACATGTGACAGCAGCTGATGTAGATGTTTGCTGAGTGTCCAGCGTACGTTGGCGCGCATCCTCCGTCTACACCGGAAGTGCGGCATGCCCCACTTCCTGCCCCCAGCGCCATAGCGCATACCCAGGATCTCCGACGCGTACAGAGATCCCGGGCATGCGCAGTGCGCAAAGGGGGCGCGGACCGGGCTAGACACAGATCGGTGACACACAGAGGAGGCGCGCACCCATTGGACAAGGAACAAACGTAAACAAGAAGATCGGTATTTAAACACATGTTTACAAAAAATGCAGCACCCAACTCTAATATACACTGTATGTCCATACATTAAAAACCGACAGTCAAATAGTTAGATAATATCAATAATGATACTGCCAATTATTGGTGTCATCTGTGCAAAAGTGAACTGGTAATAAGGGTCAATATAAGTGAAAAACTAATGTAGTAATGTGTAAAGATGACCAGAAAAAGTGTGAGTATTGTATGTGTGAGTGAATACAAAAGGATAAAAATAATAAATAAATATATAAATATAATCATTAGTAAAAGAGAAAAATAAATAAAAACATGAATGAAAACTAGTCAACAAAGCACCTTGAGGTATATGTGGTGACGGTGTTCAGACACAAAATTAGATAAGGGGAGAGAAATATAAACTCCCAATAAACTCTTCTTTTCCTTTATTAAATAGAGGGGGCAGTTACCACTAAAGGTATCCCGCTGAGTGAGGTACGTGATCATAAATTATACGTGTAATTCTAAAACAGAGGTTATACAGAGGACATACTCAAAACAGGACAATGGTAAAAACATAATTTATAGAAATTTATAAAGAGGACAATTACAGCTCAAAAGGTATATATATATATGAGGCTATCGTGTGTATCTATTTAAGCATCTTCTTTCATTTTTCCGACGTTGTTCCATTTTAACTTTTCATATATCTGTTCCAATGAAGGGAATGATGAATCAAACACCTATGTATCATAAATAAAAGACACAACATTAAAAGAAAGATAAAAACATGTGAGGTAGAAAAAGTAGGGAGTACATAATGAGGATCTTAGAGGAAGGGAGCAAAATTTAATTGCTCATTTAGGCCATTGGGGGTCATGGATCCCAATTTAACTATCCACATACACTCCCTCTGCGCCAGGATCTTCTTCAAATCGCCCCCTCTGATGCCACAATGGATGCGCTCTATTCCACGAATTTTCAGGGAATTTGGATTGCATCCATGATACTGTTTAAAGTGTCTTGGCAGAGTTTTCAGTAATGTGAGATCACTAATTATATTAGCTCTCGTGATGTCACGGGCATGCTCTCTAGTGCGTATTCTCAATTGCCTAGAGGTCAATCCCACATACACTTTAGGGCAGCCACAGAGTGCATAGTAGATTACATGCGTGGTACTGCAGGAAATGTAATCTCTGATTTTAAAGGTCCGCGTTCCATCAACTGTTGAAAAATCACCAGCTCTGCTGATATTCGGGCAGGCACTGCAGTCACCGCATGGATAGCAGCCAACTCTTGGCTCTCTTGTACTGAAGGGGTTAACGTATTTGGGTACGTAGTGGCTTTTGGTAAGTATGTCTTTTAGGTTCCTACTCCTTTTAGCTGTCATCATAGGTCTCATAGGTAGACATTGTGCTAACGACGGTTCGGATCGAAGAATAGACCAATGTGATCCAAGAATTTGTCTAATTTTATCCCACTGGTTGTTATAGGTGGTAATAAAGCGAATATTATTATCCACCTTTGGATGGGTTTTGGTCCGTAGGAGGTCGCCACGTGGGGTTCTTCTGGCCCTATTGTATCCTGACTTAATCAGCCGTGCGCTATACCCCCTATCGGAGAATCTGGATTTAAGTTGATCAGACTGCCTTTCGAACAGCCTATCAGTGGAGCAGATCCGCTTCATTCGTAGGAACTGTCCAACCGGGATGGCTTTGACAGTGGGCCGAGTGTGGAAGGACTCTGCGTGTAGCAGTGAGTTGACTGACGTGGATTTACGGAAAAGATCTGTCTGGAGAAATCCATCTGGGTCAGCAAAAATTAGTATATCCAAAAACTCTATCGATGACTTATGTACCTTATGGGTCAGTTTGATATTAAAAGGATTAGAGTTCAACTGCCGCATGAATACCTCCAACTCACACTCAGTCCCCTGCCAAATGAACAAAATATCATCAATATATCGAAGCCAGCACTGCACATGTTCAGCGGCCCGAGCGCCATCCCCAAGGAAAACCTGCCTCTCCCAGAGTCCGAGGAACAGGTTTGCATAGGATGGCGCGCAGGCCGCCCCCATGGCAGTGCCCCTGATCTGTAAATAAAAGTTGTCCTTAAACACAAAAAAGTTGTGTGTCAAGATATATTGTAGCAGTTCCAGGATAAAATCACACATATCACCATCCAGGTTGCCAGTCCCCAAGAAGAAGCGGACCGCCTCCAGACCATCACAGTGCCGTATGCACGTATACAGCGACTCAACGTCTGCCGTGACCAGGAGCATATCAGGTTCAAGTTGTATCCCGTCCAACCGCCCCAGGACTTCCGTCGTGTCCCTAACATATGAGGGCAGTACGGTAACCAATGGTTTGAGGTAGTGATCTACAAATTTACAGATCGGGTCACACAGACCACCCATACCTGACACGATGGGACGTCCTGGGGGGTCCGTTAGACACTTGTGCACCTTGGGTAAAAGATAGAACGTAGGAATCCTAGGTTCAACAGTCAAGAGTCCTTCGTACACCTTTTTAGGGATCAGTCCTTTCTCTAAAGCCTTATCAAGGATTTTAGCTAGTTCTGTGGAGAAAGTAAATAGTGGACTATGTGTTAATTTCACATATGTCAATTTGTCACGCAGCTGTTTCAGGGCCTCCTTTTCATATTTAACGGTGGGCCAGATCACGATATTCCCCCCCTTGTCTGCTGGCTTAATCACAATATCATCTAGTGTTCCCATCCTTTGAGATCGCCAATGAGGATTTTAAACATAAATGGGAGTCTCTGGCGGATACATGCTCTAAGGGTTTTATGGATCTTTTGGTCCAATCTAATATCAATACCTTGATAGAGCTAGACAAGGAGATAGATGTTATTCAGGGCACCCTGAAGAAGGACTACTCTAATGAGAACCTTAGCCTGATACAAGAAGAGGTAGACAAAGAATATTCTAAGTGGGAGAAGAATATCTGTACCACTAAGTCCAGTAAGTTTCAGAGGGACCTTTCTGATTATCAATCAAATCAAGTATACAAGTGGCGTATGAGGCGTGGTCGTTCGAGATCGAGATCGAGATCGATCTCCCACTCTAGATCCTCGTCACTGTCTTCGCATATGTCCGGTGAGGATAGCAATAGAATGAGAGATACACCGAGTATTGGTGCTAGCGGAAATAATCAGGGACCCTCGATCCCCAGACGATACTACGACAGATATGCAAAGCATAAGAATCGGCGCAATTATCCACAGGACAAGAAAGCAACTGACACACTGGAGGTAATTAATCTCTCTTCTCACGCCCTCTCTGATGCCCAATGTGAGGTTCTTGGCAGAGGTTTGACCTTTTCACCCACCAATCCGTTTGATTTTTTTACAGCGTTAAAGGATTTGCATTTATTTTCGCGTAAACTGGTTTTGAAAAAACTCCATAACAGGAGCTCTGATAATTTTGTGATCACCAGTGAAATGGAGAGACAGGCACTGCAGTCTCTCGAGGATCTTTTACGTGAACAAACAGCGGAGGTAATTGGCTCTTTCCCCACTTCTGTGCTACCCAGATCTACGAGGTTCCCCCCTTTGTCTCTGTGCCCACAGGTGGAAATATTCACTAGATTGGTCATAGATGAGTTTAAGAAATTATCCACCTTGAAGAGTAAGGATAATCTGACCTTGATTCAGAGGAAAGCTCTAAGTGAATTACAACTATTAGATGATATTGTGATTAAGCCAGCAGACAAGGGGGGGAATATCGTGATCTGGCCCACCGTTAAATATGAAAAGGAGGCCCTGAAACAGCTGCGTGACAAATTGACATATGTGAAATTAACACATAGTCCACTATTTACTTTCTCCACAGAACTAGCTAAAATCCTTGATAAGGCTTTAGAGAAAGGACTGATCCCTAAAAAGGTGTACGAAGGACTCTTGACTGTTGAACCTAGGATTCCTACGTTCTATCTTTTACCCAAGGTGCACAAGTGTCTAACGGACCCCCCAGGACGTCCCATCGTGTCAGGTATGGGTGGTCTGTGTGACCCGATCTGTAAATTTGTAGATCACTACCTCAAACCATTGGTTACCGTACTGCCCTCATATGTTAGGGACACGACGGAAGTCCTGGGGCGGTTGGACGGGATACAACTTGAACCTGATATGCTCCTGGTCACGGCAGACGTTGAGTCGCTGTATACGTGCATACGGCACTGTGACGGCACTGTGTACCCCTGAAGACGCTACTTGGTAGCGAAACATGTCGGGGGGGCTGCTAATGTTTTAGACACTGCCGTTGATCGGACCTACTGCTACCTACTAGTTGCTAAACAATTTAACTGGTTAGGGACGACACACTCCTACGTTACACACATACATGCCTGTTTAATCAGGTTACATACTTGCACGTCCGATCTAGGCTGGTGATATTTTTAAATCATAACTGTGGTTTGTCCAGCTATACGTAGCTATTAAAGTTTATTATTCTCATTATTAGTGGTGGCTGGGAAATTGGGTTTGGCTGTTGCAGGCAGCTCCTTTTGTGTATATAGAAAAAAGATAAAGACCCAGATGAAGTCTCTAGGGGGGGTAGTGAAAGAACTGAAAAAGTGCTGACTAACAAAAGAAGTGAAGTGGGGATGGGAGGAAGAGATCCCCCAGATATCCAGGCTCCCTTGACGACTGCGTGTCTTGTAACTACATATCACTGCTTTATAAAGGACCATCAGTATTCTGGAGCTAAATAAATCTACACAAATATTGGCATTCAATGAATTGTGTGCTGTCCTACTTTCTACCTACTAGGATCTGCTGAGAATGTGGCCAGGAAGGTCATATTGCCGGAATTGCCCACTTCACTACGAAAGATTCAACAACAGCAATATAAACTACATTGACTTGCGGTTGAGGGGCAAACCACAGGTGGAGAGGCTGGACTATGCTCCCTGTCAGAAGCCCAAGATGTGGTTGCAGAATGCACGGTGGTGGTTGCCCAGTTCAATGTAATCCAACTTTCTTGTATGTACTAGATCCCAAGTGACCGCCATGAACAAATCAGTGTTTGACACCGATTTCACCTTCCTTTTTGTGTGAAAGAAGTGCAACATGTGTGCGTCTTAAAGCAGCAAACAGCTCATCTATGCCAGTTGTGGGAATAATACAAGCGGACATCTACATTTGGGGCCGGGAGCTAAGCAAGAAGGAAGTTGTGGTGGTAGAAAGTACAATGAACGCTGAAGTTCGGGTGATAATTAGGATGAATGGGCTGAGAGAATTAGATGGGCTAATGGCCTGCTAGTTAGGCCCAAAATACTGGAAACATGTTTTAAGTCAAGAACCCCAGTTTCGGCAGTGTAACCACTATTGCCTGTAAGATCTCTTGGAATACAACTGAAATGCACAATTTGGTTAAAAAGGCTCTGTCACCAGATTACAAGTGCCCTATCTCCTACATAATCTGATCGGCGCTGTAATGTAGATAACAACAGTGGTTTTTATTTTGAAAAACGATCATTTTTTAACAAGTTATGAGCAATTTTAGATTTATGCTAATTCGTTTCTTAATAGACAACTGGGCGTGTTTTTACATTTTACCAACTGGGCGTTGTAAAGAGAAGTGTATGACGCTGACCAATCAGTGAACAATCAGCGTCATACACTTCTCATTGTTCCAGCCCATTGTTACAGTGTGATTGTGCAGTGAAAGAAGCTGGGCTGGAACAATGAGAAGTGTATGACGCTGATTGGTCACTGATTGGTCAGTGTCATACACTCCTCTGTACAACGCCCAGTTGGTAAAAAGTAAAAACACGCCCAGTTGTCTATTAAGAAACTAATTAGCCTAAATCGAAAGTTGCTCATAACTTGCTCAAAAATGATCGTTTTTCAAAATAAAAACCACTGTTGTTATCTACATTACAGTGCCGATCAGATTATGTAGGAGATAGGGCTCTTATAATCTGGTGACAGAGCCTCTTTAAAAAAATGTTAGAACTGATGATCTAGGATGAGAGAACATTTTTTATAATATTCATTGGGTGAGGTTATTGGTTCCTGATGATTTGTTTATCTTCAATGATTAAATTATGTTCAATATTTCTAGTGACAAAATTTCTTTGCTGAGGGAATTCAAATGGGTATAAGATAACAAGGGTAAATATATCCCATTCAAGAAATCCTTAATTTTATCCTGAGTGAGCTAACAGGTGGAAGGGTCATTTTTTAAAGGGAATGTGTTGTTAGCAAAAAATGTATTTTTTTTTTTAGTTAAACAATTAGTGTGTAGGTGATTAAACATTGTTCTAATTTTTTTTATTTTTTTTCACGAGTCAGGAAATATTATAAATTAGATTCTAATTTATAATATTTCCCAGCACTGGTCACTAGATGGAGCAATTCCCAAAATTGCAGCATTGCATGTGGTAAAGCAACCACATTGCTTTATGCTGCAAAATTGGGAAAAAATCCCTCGCTCTAGTGAGCTCTCAGAATCCCCCCCTCCTTTATCCTGGCTAGTGCCGGGAGAAACGAGGGGATTGAACGGTCTAACCTCCTACACTGTGTGTCGCCATTTTTTGAGCTAACACACAGTGTAGAAGGTTAACATACAGTAGTAAACACACTGAAACACGAACATACATAGAAATCACTTACCTGCTCCTGTTGCCGCCGCTCCCTCCGTTCCGTCCGCTCCGTCTGCTGCCGCTGCTCCAAGTGCACAAGTCCGGAAGCCGCGACCGTAAGTAGTAATCTTACTGTCCGGCCGCGACTTCCGGTCTACAGGAAAATGGCGCCGGATGGTGCTCAGTTCAACTTGGACTGTGTGGGAGCGGCGCATGCGCCGTTCCCACACAGACGGCGTACACCATAGTGGATGGAACGGGCCCCGCTCGCATTCACTATGGGACTGTAGCTGCCGTATTCCATGTCTGTATGTGTCGTTAATCGACACATACAGAAATGGAGTAAGAAATGACAGCCCCCATAGGGAAGAAAAAGTGAAAAAATAAAAAAAAGGAACACACAAACACACAAATAAATACAAAAGTTTTTTATAAAACACTAACATCAAACTGATATAAAAATAAATTTTTTGGCGACACTATTCCTTTAAGTTATAAAATAAAGTATAGTAGTTGTCAAATTCATTATCAATCATTAAGGAATCAATTTTTTTTTTTGCTTTTTTGCGTTGTATCTAAAGAGGATTCTAGATTTGTCCGCTTTAATTTTAAGTGTTTAAGGGTGTTGATATGAGAGATGACTGGAAGGGTTTTATTCTGATCTCTATAGTTTTAATTTTATGAAAAAATTAATCTAATTTGGTTAGTCTTTCCAACTCTTTTTTTCCAAGGCTAAAAGTTTAAGAAATTGGCCTCTTATTACAGCCTTGTAGGCACCCCAAACAGTAGTGTCAGGCTCCTTGCACACGACCATAATTTTTATCCGCAGTTACAGATCTGTAATTGCGGATAAAAATACGGATACATTCATTTCTATGGCCCACAGACACCTTCCCATATATTTACGGGTAAGTGTCCAGGCTGTAGAAAGGACGCGAAAAAAATAGGACATGTCCTATTTTTTGAATTTGCGGACCGTGCTCCTATACTTTATAATGGGAGCACGGCCCACAAATGCGGGTGACATTCCGCGGCCGTCAGTGGCCGTCAGTGCCCGTAATGATGGACGGCACACACAGAAACGGCCGTGTGTGTGATGCCTTAGATGTGTCCTAGTTTGAGTTAAATTTGAAATATTATTGTAAGGACTCATGAATAAGAGAGCTATGGTTGATGTTGTTAACGCTTTCAGGACCAAGGGTCATTGATGCCTCAATGACCAGGCCTAAATTAAAATGTTTGCCATACATTATTTTAAACTGTTATAATTTTTGAACTACTTCAGATAACTTAACCATTTTTTAGGGTTATTTTTAGAACAAATCACACTTTAAAAAAAAAATATATTTTTACTACATATGCAACACATTTATATTACAAACAAACAATTGATCAAAAAAGTGGAAAAAAAATATTCTTTTTATTTGTGCAACTTTTTTGTACTTTTTAAGTTTATGCTACTAATTGCAAAAACATACAACACCTCTTTTTTTTAACTATTCACGTATAATCAATTTCAATTTACTCACAAAACCGCACTACAGATCACTCCTTAGAACAAATAAAAAATACATTTATTGTGAAAAAAATTATTCAATTACACTAAATTGTTAATGTATTAACTGACTGACTGACTGACTGACTGACTGACTAACTAACTAACTAACTAACTAACTAACTAACTAACTAACTAACTAACTAACTAACTAACTAACTAACTAACTAACTATTTATTATTAAGCCAACTAACCTACTATTCCTGCCTGCCTATTGTAACACTAAGGGGCACACGGAATACAAAGTATATACTTTCTATATACTTTTTAAATGTCTAAATATATATGTATATATATATGCATATATATCTATCTATCTATTTATATATATATATATATATATGGATAGATAGATAGATAGATAGATAGATAGATAGATAGATAGATAGATAGATAGATAGATAGATAGATAGATAGATAGATAGATAGATAGATAGATAGATAGATCTATATATATATATATATATATATATATATATATATAGATATATATATATCTATATATATATATATACAATTGTATGTAATTTGTATGCTTTTCTTCACTTTTCTTCTGTCTTCTCTCGATCGGTCTCCTCTCTGAAACACTGTGACAGAGTGAAGGAGGCTGAGAGGAGAGGACAAGCGGGAAAATGTTGTTTACAAACAAACTTTTTAGAGATCACCATGATTGGTTAACTCTTTCATGACCAAGTGTCATTGATGCCCCTGTGTCTAGCTCAAATTTTCCATTTTGATATGCACTTCTTTAAACGATAATATCTTTGGAACCGCTTTGAATATCCCAATTAATCTTACTTTGTTTTTTTTTTACAAGACTTATGAGGCTTTCATTTTCTAGATTAGTTTAACTCCTTAACTCCGAAGGACGGATATATCCGTCCTCAGCAGCTGCTAGTTCGCGCAGGAGGACGGATATATCCGTCCTGTGATGGCGCGGGTACTGCCAGTGTACCCACGCGATCAGCGGCAGGAGCACGGCTGTTATACACAGCCTGGCTCCTGCTGCAACTGCCGGAATCAAAGCGCGCTCCGATTCCGGCAGTTTAACCCATTAAATGCCGCTGTCAATAGTGACAGCGGCATCTAATGTGTTTGACAGAGGGAGGGAGCTCCCTCTGTCACCCGATCGGCGCCCCCGCAAACAAATCGCGGGTCGCCGTCGGGTTTCCATGACAGCCGGGGGTCTAACAAAGACCCCCAGGTCTGTCTTCCGCAACTGCCGGAGGCATGACCTAACAGGTTGCCTGTCAGTTTTACACTGACAGGCAATAATGCTTTGGTATACGAGGTATACCAAAGCATTATATATGCGATCGGCACATCGCATAGTGAAGTCCCCTGGTGGGACTTAAAAAAAAAATGGCAATCAGTTAAATAAAGTTTGTTGAAAAAAAAAAAAATAATTACAGTCAAAATCAAATAAAACAACTTTTTTTGCCCAAAAAGTGGTTTTATTCAGTAAAAGTGTCAAAACAAATAACACATACACATATATGGTATCCCCGCGATCGTAACAACTTGACCAATAAAATGAACACATTAATTAAACCGCCGGATAAACGGCGTCCAAAAAAACGGAAAAAACAACGGCAAAATTCTCTCTTTTCTCCCATTCCCCCCCCTAAAAAATAAAATAAAAGTTAATCTATAAGTCCTATGTACCCCAAAATAGTACTAATGAAAACTACACATTGGCCCGCAAAAATCAAGCCCACATACGGCCACATCGACGGAAAAATAAAAAAATTACGGCTCTTGGAACGCGGCGATGCAAAAACAAGTAATTTTTTTCTAAAAGGGTTTTTATTGTGCAAACGTAGGAAAACATATAATACCTGTACATATTTGCTATCCCCGTAATCGTGCCGACCCATAGAATAAAGTTAACATGTTATTTACGCTGCATAGTAAACGGCGTAAATTTATAACGTGAAAATTAATGCTGGAATAGCTGCTTATTTTCAATTCTCTCCTAAAATAAAGTTAATAAAAGTTAATCAATATATTATAAGCATCTAAAAATGGTGCAATTACAAAATACAACTCGTCCCGCAAAAAACAAGCCCTTATACGGCTATGTCGACGTAATAAAAAAAAAGTTACGACTCTTGGAATGCGACCGTGAAAAAACAAAAAATAATCCTTGGTTATTAACGTGCAAAATGGCCTGGTCATTAAGGGGTTAATTCAGTGTTTTAAATTTTTATTATGAGCAGACAAATCACCAAAAATATGAAAAAAACACTTTTTTGTATTTTTTTTTATCTGTCTATCTATCTATCTATCTATCTATCTATCTATCTATCTATCTATCTATCTATCTATCTATCTATCTATCTATCTAGCTATCTATCTATCTATCTATCTATCTATCTATCTATCTATCTATCTATCTATCTATCTATCTATCTATCTATCTGTCTATCTATCACTATATATATATGTATGTATGTATACACTGCAGAGCTCTGTAACAATTAGTCCTCTTCTCTCTCCGTCACCCTAGATCGCTGTGAGGGGAGAGTGAAGAGGGCTATATACACACGACCGTGAAAAAAAGATCAACTGTCAGTTTTTCATGGCTGTTTTGCATCAATGTGTCTCATAAATTGAATCTATTTCCCGGCTGTCTGACTGTTTTTAACCGCCATTTGCCACCCGTTTTTCATGTTACAGAAATAGATGAATTTTAATCATTAGGGTTTTTTTTGTCGCAACCCCCTGAAAACACCATAGGGCTCATGTAGATAGTAATGCAATACCACTGTATATAGTGCCACATTGCCCACATAGATAGTGCCAGTGCCCACATAGATAGTGCCCACTGTAAATAGTGCTACAGTGCCCGCATAGTGCCACAGTTCTCCCTGTAGATAATGCCCAGATTGTGCCACACACAGTGCAGATAGCGCCACAGTGTCCCCTGTAGGTAGTGCCAATATAATGCCACAGTGCCCATGTAGATAGTGCCACACCCCCTGTATGTAGCAACCCCTGTAGATAGCACCGAACACCCTGTATATAGTGCCACCCCCTGCTAATATCCCCACCCCCTATACATATCGCCACCCCCTTGCATTTAGCAACATCCCCCCTGCAGATAGTGCCACACAGCCCCCCGTAAATGGCACACCCTTCCTGTAAGTAGCACCACTGTAGCTCCCTGTAGGAGTGGAATCCCTCTGGCCGAAGATTCCGCACCTACAGGAAGCCCCTGATGTTTGATATATGGCCCGTAATGTAGGGATAGTGACACCAGGGGCTTCTTGAGTACCGGAATCCCCGTCACAGAGCGATCTGACACTGGGGATTCCGCTCCTAGAGAGAGCCGCTGATGTCATTGTACATATATGAATAGTGACAACAGGGGCTCATCCAGTAGCGGAATCCCCGGCACAGAGTGATTTGACACTGGGGATTCCACTCCTAGAGGGAGCCGCTGACGTCATTGTCCAAATGGACAGTGATTTCATGGGCTCTCTCTGGAAGCGGAATCCCCGGCTAGTGTAATCTGACACCGGGGATTCCGCCCCTAGAGTCAGTTCAGGTGGAAGGTGCGATGCTATCTAGAGCGGGGGGGTTGCTATCTGCAGGGGGGCTGGCACTATCTATAACAAGGATGGAGAGACGGCGGGGGCTCCCTCTAGGAGGGGAATCCTCGGCCAGAGCGCTGGCTGGGGATTCCGATGCTGGAGGTAGCTTAGGTGGCTCTATGTACAGAGGGTTTTGCCCTACCTACAGGGGGTTGTGGATGGCACTATCTACAGTGGGAGTAGTATTCCGGGGCTCCCAAAGCCCCGGCCGACATGAGATTGCAGCACTGCTCTCATTGAAGCAGCACTGCACTCATTAAACCAGTTCCAGGCTGTCAACATCTATACACGTGTTAACTACACGGGGCATCGGCTATTAGAATGTATATAGCCGTATGTCGTGAAGGGGTTAATCATGGTGATCACAAGCTCAGTAGCCAATTGGTTCGACTGTCAGAGAGCAGGTTGCTGGGGAGCCAGGGATACTAACATCGCCGGCGTCAGAGAGATTTTCTCAGCGCTATGCCGGCAGAAGCAGAGGACTGTAGATTCACGTCCTGGCTACACAGGGCATATGCGGCTAGGACGTGAATCTATAGATTGACAGCATAAAGGGGTTAATAGGTAGCCAACATAGAGATGTAGGGGGTGTGGGGATTAAAAGTTTCTCGTACATACTGGCCCATGATCTGACCAGGTAATAATATCTATAAAGGTTTTGTTAATTTTCTTGACGGAGCTATTTATCAACTAGTATAATGTCGATTTGTGAAGAAGTATTATGGGGAGTAGAAAAAAAGGAGTAGTTGTATTTAGAGGCATGTATAACTCACCCTGCATCATATAGTTCTCCTTTATGGAGGAGATCATTGAAATCGTGATTATTATCTTTATAATTGCGTGGGCTTTTATCCGGCTTGAAGTCAATCACTTAGTTTAAGTCTCCACAAAGAATTAGGGATCCTTTTTTAAGGGTAAGAGTTTTTTCTAAGACCTTTAAAAAATTTTATGCAGTGGAAGTTAGCAGAGTATAAAGCGACAATGGTAAAGGGGGCATTGTTAATAGTACAAACAAGTATTATGTATCTTCCTTCATCATCGGAGTATAGAAACAAGCTGAAAGTCAATAGTATCTTTAAAGGCAATAAACACCTCCCTTTTCTAATTAGTTGCTTGTACAAAAAAGATATGAGGGAATTTCTTTTTACTGATTCTACAGCTATCTGATTCATTGAGATGTGTTTCCTGAGAGCAGATAATATCGCTATTTTCAAAATAAAGATCTTTTTAACAGGGCTGTTGAGCCCTTTAACGTTTAGAGTGGCCAATATAAATACCATTACAATAAAGTATATATACACTGATTACAGTGATCCTATTAAAAGATATAAATAACAGAAGCATAAGTAAGGTATTTCCTGCGGGACATATCCATAAGTCGAATAACTTCACATATCTGACACTGTTACATTAAAGTACAAGAATAATAGTGAAAGCACTTAGAAATAATAAAGCAAGCATAACTGAGAAAATTCAAATATACCACAGTCTTGGTTCTAAGTGAGCCCGTCAGGCTTTTTCAAAAATGCCTAGTGACATTGGTTTGATAACAGGAAATATCATCCGTGTATAGCGGTCGTAAAGTCTTTTGGTAAGGGTATAACAAAGGCCAAAGATCCGTTCCAGATCTTTAACATGCAATTATTGTGAGTTTGAGGAAGGCGTAACCTGACAATGTGGTCCTATTGGTATTAGATAATATTGGAGTGTAGGCTGCAGCCCTTGTCATGTAGTGTACAGTACCTTTATCTCAAACTTAGGTTGGATTTTTTGGAGAAGGTTTTGGCGATCCCACTTTGGTCCATGCCTGGTTGAGTGTTGCTGATTTCTACTTGGGCGGTGAGTTGGTACCATCTAGCGGTGGATTCAAAGACCATTTTGAGAGGAGCGAAGCTGCTCCTCTGGGAGAAGAGACAAAGTAATTTGTACCATTTTTAAATATAAGAAGTTTATCTGGTAAGCCCCATTTATAGGCAATTCCTTGCGCTCTAAGAACTTGTGTTCTTGTATTTGTCAAATTCTATTCAGCAAGCTAATGTTGCTTGGACATAAATAAGCATATGAGGAGACCTGCCAAATGCAGTCAGGGAGATCTTTGTTAGGATTTGCAGCTTTTATTAAGACATCCTTAAAATGGGAGAAGTGTAGTTGAACCAGAATATTTCTAGAAGTTGTTGGAGCGAGAGATATGGGTTTGGGAACCCTGTGGGCTCTATTAATCAATAAGTATTTTTCATATTCTTGTGGCATTAATGCAGTTAATAAATCAATGAGAAAATCTTGCAACTATGCATAAGAGATGAATTTTGGAATGTGAGAAATTATTATGTTATTACGCATGGAGCGATCTTCAAGGTCTGCCAACTTGAGTTTAATGGAGATAATATCCTCTTCTACCTCATTGTGGACAGCTACCAAACTATTAAGGGTAACAGTAAATTCTTCCATTTTGTCCTTCAAATTGGACATGCGCTCCCCAAGTGCTACTATCTCAAAATGGAGGGAAGACACTGCAGATTGAAACTTTTGATGTATAGAGTTTTTTAGGTCTTTGATTAGGGCTATCATAGCAGACATTATAACAGTAGTTGCTGGGATGTATGAGGTTTTATTAGAAAGGTTACTTTTTGGGGATGTTAGTAGATTATTGGCTTACTGTCTCTGGATGCTTGTCTGAAGAGGTGTTGAAAGTGTCTTTCTCCCTATGAGTAGTGCCTTGCATAAATTGTGCAGATGCACTTGTGGTAGGCTCTGCACATTGAAGGAAGCTTGTCCCGCTACGCTTGCCAATGCCATCTTGGTAGGGAGCTATGCTGAAAAAGGAGGTTAGTTTTGTAGGAAGCTCCCCTTTTTTCTTGCGCCTCATCATCATGGGTGAAAGTAAGCTGCTAGGGCTCGGTTATGGCCAAGATTTCCATCTGTATACCCTCCAATGAGGCGTCGTGGGACCGCAATGTAATGGTTCTTTAGCTGTTTGCAGCTGCTCTGAACCACAACCAAGCCACGCCCCAGCCAATGTTTGTTGGGGTACAGTATCTGTCAGCTGTACCTCTTCTCTTTCTGCTCCCTGCCGCTCTGCTTTAACTGCAGTCAGCCGGATGTGGGAAGTCAGCCAGCAAAGAAAAGTCAGTGATATGCAAATGCAGCACGTTGCACGGTACCCTGCTGGGAGTCTGCCTGTCCAAGACTGCTCGAATTGGACGACTGTCCAACCCCGGCATCCCAACTGTAAATGCTGCAGCAGTGGCCTGCCGCAGCCACACTCCCATGGCAGCCACTGCTATCAATAATCATCTTTTCTTAAGATGATGTGCCGTTTGGACGTTGGTCATCCGGGAGCCTCCAGAGTGACCGCCCAAACCACCCATATTATAATCCGTTACTGCCTACCACACTGGAAAACTTTTCAGGAATGGTTTGAGAAATATAAAAAGAAGTTCTAGGTGTTGACGTAAAATCCAATCCAATCGAGCATGGGAAGTTCTGTAAAAACAAGACTGATCCATGGTAGCCCCACCTCGCACCTATTAGGACTTAAAGGATCTGCTGCTAAAATCTTGGTGCCAAATACAACAGGACAACTTCAGAGGTCTTGTGGATTCCATGCCTAATGTAATGATGCGTGCATATCACGGTGCGTATTCTCTGGTTCACCATAGTTTTTTAGACCCCTTTACACCACCCCCAAAAGTACAATGCAAAAGACAGAGTTGGTCAGCACCTCCTAATAAAGTGAAAGAAATGGGCAGGAGCTAATCTGCTGTAACTGCAATGCAATAGCAAGCAAGAGCAAAGATGCACACTTTGAATAGATGGATTATTTTAAATTGCATCTGTATAAGGTTGCCTTGTTGTGGCAGATAGGCTCTCAAAAGTTGATCAAAATGAGCAACCACACATTTATAAGTATAGTAAATATAACAATAATGCAATTTAAAATAAACATATATATATCAGGGGTCAGCATTGGCACTCTGTGGCTACACAGCCCTAAACATGATGCACCGTGTATTCTGCCCCCTTTCTATTATAGCCAGCATTAACTTTTGAGCAATTTGTAGTACAGTAGCTTTTCTACCAGATGGGCTGGTATTCACTCCTCACGCACATCAATAAGCTTTAAAGTCTATGTACATCTTTGAAGTGAATTTTTTTTATTGTTCATTTGCTTCCTTAATGTAAAATTAAGCAACTTTCTAAATAGTCTTCATTACAAATTTCCTACCATTTGGCTGCTGTAGCTTCTATGTAACTCCTGTAAATAGCTGTTCTCCTTCAAATTCTAGCTCAAATCCATCAGTTTAATGCTAGACATTTTTTAATGAAGACTATTTTGAAAGTCGCTTGAATTTGCATTTAGAAAGCAAATTAACAATAATTTAAAAAAAATTAATTCAATGATATACGTTGCCTTTAAGCATATAATCCTGTTGCTGATTCACCAATTGTCCTTCAATGGACCACTTTTGGTAGATACTAACCACTGCATACTGGGAACACTCCACAAGACCTGTTGTTTTGGAGATGCTCTGAACCTGTCATCTAGCCATCACAATTTAGTCCTTGTCAAAGTCGCTCAGTTTCTTACACTTGCCTATTTTTCCTGATTCCAACAAATCAACTTTAAGAATTGACTGTTCACTTGCTGCCTACTATATCCAAACCCCTGACAGCTGCTATTTTAATAAGATAATCAATGTTATTCACTTCACCTGTCAGTGGTTTTAATGTTATGGCTCACTGCTCTGTGTGTGTGGCTACAGATGTAGCCATCTTCATCTTGACTCTTAAAGCATTAAACACAGTGGCAAGAAACTTTAACTTAACTTTTTCAATGACACTTCAATGGCTTTTGTTGTGTTATATCACGCTGCAGCAAGTTAGGAGAGTCAAGATAAACTTGCCTACATCTGTATATGTGTGTGTGTGTGTGTGTGTGTATATATATATATATATATATATATACACATATATATATATATATATATATATATATATATATATATATATATATATATATATAAAATATTATACATATATATAAGTTTTATGCAACGAGAAGCTTCTTCACAATTGATTAGAATTCATAGAGATGAAAAAGCATCAGTTTAAAATATTCCATCACATTTTACATATAAATTGTCACATTTGAAAATGTAGCAATTACTAATTTTGGGGAAAAATGATAAGCGCACACAACTTTTGTCTAAATAACTGGAGCAGAAAGTGATTTGTACATTGTAACTTTCGTTTTCTCTCGTTAACAAATTTTTTTAAAGCACATTTGTAAATTAGGTCAAAGGCAATGTTTGATCATCTGTAATTTAAAAAGCATTCATTATGACATTTTTTCTTAAGAAGTAACCAAGCTGGATGTATTAAACTAATATTAAACAACAAAGACATCAATGAAATAATGTCTCTTTCTAATCCTGCCGTAATTGCTTGCTATGTTTCTTTAAAGCAACACATACATCTATAAATGTAACATATTTATAGTAGTATGGGATAAATGTATGGTGATTGTAGAATCCTTTAAATCCCATGTACAATCTTTGTACAACACATATGATGGTGGTTTCACAGCAGCTGAAGGGCTTGGTCCATATGTCAATGGAGGGAGTACTTATTGTAAAAATGTCGAAATACTTGTTATATCCTAGTGAACCCATGACCACTGCTACATCTAACAAGCCCATTCATCCCTGATCAATTATTGGGCGCATGGTTTTTACAAGTAAGGCTGTTTTGACGGAATCAATAGCATTATTGATTCCATCCAAAACTACGGAACCCTGTCACAACGTTGACAGACGGAAACCATTAGCTAGGTTTCCATCACCAATGAGTTCAATGGTGAGGGAAACGGAAGCTGAGGTTTCCATTTGACTTTCCGCTGAGGGGTTAACCCGACGCAGACCTCCGATGAGACCCCTCAGCGGAAACTAATGCTGATGTGAACAGGCCCTAAACGTAGATTTGTTGTGTTCCATCTGTAAAAACCAGATGACCAATAAAAACACATTACAAAACCACTGCAATTCGCAGTAAAATGCAGTTTTGCTGCATGGTTATCAGCCAAGCGGAACAGTACTGTAACGTATGAATCCAGTCTAGGACTTAAGACAGAAAAGTACAGCAGTAGTTGTCCCCTGTTGTGTCAGCTCAAGCTATAGAGCATAAGGCCTCATGCACCTGAGCATATTACAGCTACGTACAACCATAATATGGCGATCAACGATTTCCATGCGGTCCTACTGTAGCTCTATTGGCCCTCGATTTTATACGGAGACTTCTATCTGATTCCATAGGAATTTGAGAACAAAAATAGTGTCTTACGTGTATTACCTTGTATTGCGAAGTTATTCTTCGCTAGAAGCATTGTAAATATGGTGCCATATGGAGCATCATATTGTGACACACTGAGACTCTACAGCTCAGGAGTACAGTACCACGGGAAATCAGTGTGCCTCTATACAACCTCCCCAAACCTCTGCCGTAATAGGGCTTCCATAGAGGCACATGGGGCCTGTAGTGTGCCTCTGTATGAATCCGATTTCATATGGAGGCATAGAGAGGTTTTAACATAAGAAATCCGACAAAAAAAATGTATTCTCTTCTAAAAATATTGCTTCTTGGGGAGATATCTATGTACATTCGACAGCGCCAGTATGGCAGTGCACAGAGGTCTGCGTACCCGTGTGCATGAGCCCTTAAAATGTTCATTTGTGGAAGATTTCAATTGTAGAAAATTTCTGTGCCACAAATCCGTCCCATACATCTACATGGAGATTTTAAAAATACCAAACTGCAGAAATAACTTCATTTAAATATATGAAACAAATGTCAGCCACATACCTTAAAAGATTGGCCACCAGAAGATCTATAGTATAGATCATTTTCTATCTATATACAGGACACTGTAAAACAAAAATTTAAAATGTACGGTATATAACTAAATAAAAACGTAAAATTAAAAATCTACAATTAATAATACAAAATGCTGATGAACTAATTTTAGGAGTTATAAACTTTATAAGCTTTCCTTTATATTTCTTTATACTATCCTTCTGGTTTTAGAAGAGGCATGAATAATCTCAGCAAACTGCACTGTATGGCCAGGATTACACACAAAGTTTTGATGGAATTTGTGGTACAGTTTTTGGTTCAGTTTTTTGAGCCAAAGCTAGAAGTAGGTGCAAAAAGAAGGAAAGATATAAAGAAAAGACTCACAGTAATGTGAAAAAGTATTTGCTCGTTTCCCATTTTCTTCTATTTTTGCATATTTGTCTTGTCTCGCATTTGCTCGTTTCACATTTGCCAAGTATCTTCTAGATGACCCCCAAGTCTTTTGGGATAATATTCTGTGGACTGATGAGTTAAAGGTGGAACATTTTGGAGGACATGGTTCTCGTTACATTTGCAAAAAGCTAGTACCGCATTCCACCACGGAACAGCATGTACCAACATTCAAACATGGTGGTCTGGGTGACATGTCTTAATTGCTGGAACCACGAATTTGCTCTGAAAGTGAATATCCGGCCTGCAGTTTGTGACTGGAGATGAGCGAATTTCTAAAACGAATTTCGGGTTTGATTCGGTCGAATCGCCTTCAGATTCGTTGTGATTCGAATAAATTCTCCGCAAAATGAAAGTGCCTCAATTGCCCTGAAAAGTTGTGTATGACTCTCTGAGTTCTTCTAGGGCTGTAACCAACCCCTTTTAAGCTATTTAACGCCAAGACAGTATTAGTCATGTCAATGTGACGGCGATATGTATGGCTATGGATAAACAGATGGTCGCTGGTGGTAGTAAACAGTCTGTTTAAAAACACACTGCACTGTCAAATTTTTTATGCTTTTTAAAATAGTCCAAAAATGATCTCTTTTTTTGGGGGCATATGCCTGCCAGTGTTTATACACACGGTGGTATTGGAAGACTCAATAGCTTTTTAACAGACAGTCCAAAAATTATTCCATTTTGGGGTCAGATGCCTGCCGGTGTTTATACACATGGTAGTATTGGAAGAATCAATGGCTTTTTAACAAGCTGTCCAAAAGTGATCTCTTTTTGGGTAGTAGCGACAGGTTTGGAGTTATTTTAAAGAAAATATATATATTGTCCAGTGCCAGTGGCAGTTGTGCCTGATCATCCTGAAAAAGAGTTAAAACAATGGCTGACTCTATTTAAAAAAAAATGGTGGGACACAGACTGATGTATAACGGCGCTGTATAACTGCTTGACGCAGAATAATACACCAATTTTTGGTGGCACTATTATTAACAATTAGATATGTGCAAAACAATGAGTGACATCACGTCTGTGACATCTGTATCAGCAGAGAATGCTATCAGTATCAGGGTTTAAATTCAAATGAAAATCTATTTATTTTAAAAATAATTGTCACTTAAATAAAGACTAAAGTATAACGGAACTGTATAAATGCTTGACGCAGAAGAATACGAGAATTTTTGGTGGCCCTATCAGATGTATGCAAAACATTGAGTGATGTCGCGTCCGTGACATCTTTTTCAGAAGGCTGTGGCACGCTACCAGCCCCAGGATTAATATTGTAGAAGAAGATTTGTAAATGATGTGATGAGGATGCAAACAGGCTCCCCACCTCTCCTCCTCCATACACGCCTCCAAAACAAACGTCCTATGGACCACCCAGTGTAACTAGCCAGTATACCGGTGTCAGTGAGAAAAACACTGCACAGAACCTCCAGGAAAAATTCACTCCCCGCACCTTTGCTGAAATACTCAAAGGACAGCATAGCCCAAGAGATAGGGCAAAAATCATTTCATTTTAAAACCAACAGGTAAAAACATCATCCCACAGCATGGCCCAGTATGTGCTGACCGGTTTCGCTCTTCCAGCTTTCCCAAGTGATAATTTTTCATTTGCTATACAGGTTGGTATAAGTGGGAAGGGTAGGGAAATAAAAAATGATGGTACTACTGGGAAGGGGAGGGAAATGGAAAATGATCCTGGTATAATCCAAAACTTTTGGGAAATGAATTCGATTCATGTAGAATCAATTCGCTCATCCCTATTTATGACCTTAAGCCCAAGCACTGTTGGGTTATGCAGCAGGACAATGTTCCGAAGCACACAAGGTAGTCCACCTCTGAATGGCTCAAAATAATCAAAATTTAGGTTTTTGAGTAGCTGGGTCAAATTCCTGACTTGAATCCCATTGTGATGCTGTGGCAAGACCTTAAGTCCCTGTCCATACGGAGTATTTTGTAGGCAGAAAAAAGCACTTTCTTTCTGCGGTTTTCGCTGCGTTCTTTTGCTGCGGCCATTGAGGACCGCAGGCAAAAAGCGCAGCAAAAAAAGCTTTTTCTGCCTCCCATTGATGTCAATGGGATGTCAAAGGCAGAATGGCGGAAAGAAAGAACGTGCCGCTTTTTTTTTCCTGTGAGCAGCTAAAAGCCGCTCGGGGGGAAGAAAACAACCCTCCCTTCCATTGAAATCGGATTAAGCCGTTTTTTGGTGCTGATTCCGAAGCGGTTTCTGCGTCAAAATCAGTGCTAAAAAAACTCTGTATGAACTGGGCCTAGAGGCTATTTAAACCTTTTGAAATCATTTTTTTTTTTTTATAAAAATGTGTATCATTTTGTTTTGTGGCAACTTTCTATTAAAAATTATTTTAACTTTTTAAGATACTGCTGCTTTGTATCCTGTATCCGTCAGGTCAGCGGCACTGACTATTTCAATAAAACGGGTCCTGCGTGTCTCTGACACACCGGATCGAGCTGTTACTGATCACATCTAAGTTCATAACTCAGATGTGATTGATAACATGCAGGACCCGCTGTCACTGAACCCATCAGTCCCGCTGATCTTACGGATTCAGGTCTCAGCGCAAGATACAACTGTTCTGTATACAGGATACAAAGCAGCTGTATCTCAAAAAGTAAAAATAATTTTTAATAAAAAGTATTTAGAAAGTTGCACAAAACACCCTGATAGACATTTAAAAAAAAAACAAAAAAAAAAAACTATTTCAAATCTGTACATAGCCTTTAAACGGGCAGTTCATGCTCGAAAACCCTCCAATGTAGCAGAATAAAAACTCATCATATGTTAACGCAAACGTTTAAATTGCAGTTGTTGTTGTTAAAGGTGGCACAATCAGTTATTAGGTTTAGGGGACAATTACTTTTCACATGAGTGATATAGGTTTTGAATAAATCTTTATCTTCAATAAATGGAATGATCTGATAATTAGTTGGATGATCTGAAACAATTAAATGTGAGAAATTAGCAAAAATAGAAGAATTCGGGTAAGGGGAATATGCTTTTTTACAGCACGGGATGTATTTCCTGTCTCTTGTGTACACTCCTGTGTTTGGCTAAAAAAAAACAGTGAAAAACTGCATCAAGACCGCGTGTGTGATCCTGGGCTTACAGTGATTGCTATTTTTTAAACCATTACCACAGTTACTGTAACAGCATGCTCTGTCTGTTGCGGAGCAGTGGCGGACTGGTTGCGGACTCATGGCGGAATTTCTCCATTGACTTCAATGGAGATTCTAATTTCCGCAATGAAGTCCGCAGCTGTCATGCACATGTTATGTGTGCTGCGGATGCGTTTTGCTTTTTTAACTTGACATTTCTTCATTCTGGCTGGACCTATGTATTTCTAGGTCTACAGCCAGACTGAGGAAGTCAATGGGGCTCCCGTAATGACGGGAGCGTTGCTAGGAGATGTCAGTAAATAGTCACTGTCCAGGGTGCTGAAAGAGTTAAGCGATCGGCAGTAACTGTTTCTGCACCCGGGACAGTGACTACCGATCCCAATATACAGCTACCTGTATAAAAAATTGAAGTTCATACTTACCGAGAACTCCCTGCTTCTGTCTCCAGTCCGGCCTCCCAGGATGACGTTTCAGTCTAAGTGACGGCTGCAGCCAATCACAGGCCAATAACAGGCTGCAGCGGTCACATGGACTGCCGCGTCATCCAGGGAGGTCGGGCTGGATGCCGAAGGAGGGACGCGTCACCAAGACAACGGCCGGTAAGTATGAATTTCTTTGACTTTCACAAGGGAAAGTGCTGTCCCTTCTCTCTATCCTGCACTGATAGGGAGAAGGGAAGTACTTTTACCGCAGTCCGCAGCAGCTAGTCCGCATCAATTTACTGCACATTTTGGGCAGATCCGCAGCAGAATCTGCAACGCAGATTCTGTGCGGCATTGATGCGGACAGTTGCGGAGGAAATCCGCCACGTGGGGGCATGCCCTAAAACTGCAACAAAAAAGTATGTATTTTCCATATGGTTTTGACATGGTGCGGTAATGGTGCAGAACCCTACAATAACATTCTCTTGTGTGAATGTATCCGGAGCAAAAGAGAATTATGATGGCAAAGCTCAGGGTCTAGTAACACAAAGTGCAGTTTATCCATGCATTTATTTTTTACCAAAAGTTGGAATTTATACAATAAAGAGAAGTATACTTTTTTTTCTGCTTATACTGTTTAGGATTCACTCCTGGGTTTTTACTAAAATAAAATGAATGCAAATCTATCCTGTGAGAACAACACTTTTAACAAAGTCTTTTATAATCCGGTCCCCATTTTGTCTAAAGGCTTGATACTCACAGCGTTTACTTGGGTGGTATTTTTTGATGAGTTTTTTTTTTGCTAGTTTTTCCCCCCACAAAAATGCTGTGGCCAGATATTACTTTAAAATCTAATGTAAAATATAAGAAAGCCTACTTATATAATGTTTTGTTTTGTGGCATTTTTTGGAGTGTTTTGTGTGTCAGTAGCGTTTGGTTTTTTTTCAAAATGCAGCACATTTTAGGTTTGGTGTTATTTTCTGGCTTTTTTTCCCATAGGCTTCTTAATAGTACTTAAAATAAGTCAGGAAAATAACATGTATAAAATATCACAAAAAAACAGCAACAAAAAAGCATTATAAATTACCATTAAAAAAAGGTTAAAACACATGGAATTTTTTACATGCATTTCAAAACGCTGAAACAAGTGTGTGAAGGAGGTTTAAAATAAATAAATAAATGCATGCGAAAACTGGACTAAAAATGCAATGAATAAACACTGACTTATGTACAGCAAAAAAATTCTAATAATAATAATAATAATAATAATAATACAAAACATAATTATCATTGTCATAAAAAAGGATACAAAATTACTTGGTCAACAGAAAGAAATAGACTGTCTGGTCAATAGACACAATATCCTGCCCATTAAACTACATTGAAGGATTTAAGACATATATTTACAAGACTTGCACTTCAAGATAAAGAAAAACAAAGGAAAAATTTGGTTAAAAAAAACAACAACCCATAAAATTGAGCAAAACAATGAATAGATATTTAAAATTAAAAAACATTTTTTTTATTATTATAATAAAACTCCAATATCTTTAAAAATATTTTTTTTCCAATAAAATAAGTCTAAATGATCAGGCACATTTTATTATTTTATTTTAGGAACTGTGAATGTGATAAATTGTCATTTCTATAATTTCAGCTTTGTATTAAAAATAGTATATCAGCCAATTCCACATAAAAAAAAAACAACTAAAAAATACTGAACTATGTCTAGCCATTAGGGGGCACCCTGGTCACTAAGGGGTTAAGATGAGTCCATAATCACAAAATATCGTAAGTTAGTCCTAGATTGCTACACGTGAAGGTAGTGATTCTATTTGACCACAGGTGGTGAGCTATGTATGAGAAAAGCTCATCGTTGTCATATGTTTGTTTCCTAAGCGATAAGGCCAAGATGTTGTGTTTATAGACACTAATATAGAATGTCACCTGAGATATTAATCTGGTACTGACTGCAGCCAAAATAACAAAGCGTGGAGGCCAAGGAAGGCAAAATAAGAGAAAAACATAGACGACGACATGAAGCAATGCAGAAACGGACAATCCTTGCTTTATTATCCCATCGCAATTATATTGTGGACACCCACTCCTTGCCTGCACAGCAGATAGGCCTATAATTGTATGTTATTTTTTAATTACAAGGGGGTAAAAAAAATGTGATGATGGGCTGGAAGGTGCCATTGCATTGTTATTTTTTCTCTCCCTTCGTTTGCTGATTATGTGAGCTGGGCTCCTTTGCTAGCCGATGATAAGCAGAATTTCCATGTTCTCTGCATAATTAATCCATCTCTGCCTCTCTTCATGCCAACTCGCCCGTTATCGCCGGCACATGCCTGAATTGCAAAAGAATCCACTCTTCAATTGGAACTTATTGATATTCTAAAAAAAAAACAAAACTGAAAAAGAGAGGAGAGAGAGAGTATGTAGGGGAGACTGGAATTTCTTAAGTTTAAGCTGTAGATTTGTAAATGGATTAATTTCTCGGCAGCAATCGCAGCCATCTAAAGGAAGGAGGCAGCCTGAGCACATTGAAAGTGTCGGGTCCAGGGCACTGTAATACATTGGCATCGCTCTCTCTTTTAAAGTCAGAAAATTACCATTCATTTACATCACATGAAATAGGGTTTTATGCTGGAAATATTCACGAGACGCTCTATAAATGCCTGTTAATGCTTGATAACATTTCCAACTTTTAACGTTTTGCGAGACTTTGATATGACATGATAGGAATGTCTGCCTGTAAGGAATATTAGATGCATCATTAATCTCTTTTCATCAAATATTAGATCATATCAGTTTTTTATTCTTTTCAACGGCCCAACGTAGCATTTAAGACTCATGGACACTTAGGGGTGTATGTTAAAGATCCTGGGCCCTAATGCTAAATTTATAACAGGGCCCCAACCTACTATGGACCATTTATAATACTGGTGTCTTCACATGTGGCAGAGGAACCTCTGGGACCTCTCAGACACCAGGGCCTGGGTGTGACGGCTCTTTCTGCCCCTCTATAGTCCCTGTACACACTATAGTATTAAAAGGGTATTCCAGTTTTAGACACTTATGGCATATCCACAGGATATGCTAAAATTGTCTAATTGGTGTAGGTCCCAGCTCTGGGACCTGCACCTATCTGGAGTATAGGGGTTTCCTGACCTCTGTACAGCCTGTTGAGGAAGCCACCAGCCGCAGCATTCAGACTAAGAGCGTACACAGAGAGCCGGCTGCGCATTTTACCGGCTCTGTCCATTCACTTTTATGGGAGGTACGGAGACAGCCGAGCGGGCTATGAAATGGAGAGATCTGTGCCTATGTGTGGCCACTACTGCATTCCCTAGGTGCGGTGGCCGGAGACTGCCTGGGATCCGTACCAATCAGATATTTATGGCATATCTTGTGGAATACCCCTTTAAGGCTCAGTAGAGTGTAGAGGGCCATACTGTACATCTGTATGCCTCCAATTTCATATGGGATCAGAGAGTAAAAAAAATAATGCCATGTTCCACCATGTACTGTATAATGGATTTATTCTCCACTAGAAACTTTTCCTCTAGGGGAAAAAATCTCAGTAATACGGCACCATAAAATGTGCCATGGATCCACAATATGGAGCTACATGTACACGGCTCTGCATATGTGCATGAGGCTTTAGACAATGCTTTCCAAATCACATGATCCCATTTAGCTGCATTGTGCAAAGCCAACGCAACGTAAAAAGCAAAGCCAACGTAAAATAACAGTTCTCAAGCTGTCTTTAATAAAGTTTCTTTTATTGCACATGACAAACAACCAGTTTGAGAAAAGGACGTTTTACTGTGTACACCTGTCCATGATTACCCCTAATTTTATAGAACTCATTTTCTCCGAAAATTGTCTCTGTAAATACAGTTATGAGAGAATTGGGTTGAAATATATTCTGCCATAACAAGGATCAGCTGCATAAATGTTTTACACAATGCTAGAGGCTCAGCATGCATACTAAATGATTACCTTGATTTTAACTCTAAATGTGAAGAAGTAACTTGAAATATTTCCTTTTTATTCTATTTATATCACAAATAATAGCAAATTGCTCAGGAAGCCTGCACTACTGAAATATATTGTATTGAATACTGCCAAAAATGAGCAGCAGTGTGACTTGTATCAGATGCCATCAGGTAAACCCCTTATTTTTGCAGGAACAGTGACTCATCTGTCCATAGTCTGCATCTGGTATTGTTGTTCAGCACCATTCACTTGAATGAGTTGCAATTATGATTGTCACGATACCAGAATTTGGACTTCAATACCGAAACTTTGAGTAGTATTGCGATTCTCGATACCAAAACGATAGTCTGCCAACAATAAAAAATAAATAAAAATAAGTCCTCCCATTCTCTCATGTGAGGCACGTTTTGAACCTCCATGGGCCTCACATTAATAGTAATTAACCCCATCATGTACCTCAGTCATAATGGGCAACATTGGGATAATGTGTGAGGTACATGAAGGGGTTAATTACTATTAAAGTGAGGCACATGGAGGTTCAAAATTCATAACCCCCCGTGCCTCACATTAATAAGTGAAAGAAAGAAGTTTTTCTTTTTTTTTTTAAAGAGTTCACATCTTAAAGTACGCTATAGATTTGTTATGTAGGTTATTACGGTCGCAACGATATTGAATATGTATGTATTATTTTATGTATTGAAACTTTTATTTTAATAATGTTTATTTATTGTAAAAAATATGAATGTGTGTATTTTTTTTTACAGAATTTTTTTATTTAATACAACTTTCGTTTTTATTAATTTTACTTTTTTATTTTGTAACTATAATTTAATGGCATATATTGATAGTTACAGAGTTACATAGTTAGTACAGTTGAAAAAAGACACATGTCCATCAAGTTCTACCAAGGGAAGGGAAAAATATATACACATAGGAGCTAATATTTTTTTGTTCTAGGAAATTATCTAAGCCTTTTTTAAAGCCATCTACTGTCCCTGCTGTGACGGCTCCTGCGGTGACTATTACATAGATTCACAGTTCTCACAGTAAACACAGGGAACAAAATACCCCATTTTGTTGCCCAATTTCTCCTGAGTGCAGCAATACCCTATTTGTGGCGATAAACTGCTGTTTTGGCCCATGGGTGGCCTCAGAAGGGAAGGAGCGCTGTGTGTTCTTTGGAGTGCAGATTTTGCTGGATTGTTTTTTGGGTGCCATGTCACATTTGCAGAGCCCCAGAGGTATCAAAGCAATGAAAATCCACCTGAAGTGACCCCATTTTGGAAACTACGCCCCTCAAGGAAATAATTGATGGGTAATGTGACCATTTAGATCCCATAGTTTCTTCACAGGACTTATTTGAATTGGGCTGGGAATTTAAAAAAAAAAAAACTTTTCCAATAATATGTCGTTTTAGCTCAAAATTTCTTATTTTCATAAGAAATAAAATACTCAATTTTGTTGCCCAATTTGTCCTGAGTGCAGCAATACCCCATTTGTGGTGATAAACTGCAGTTTGGGCCCATGGGAGGGCTCAGAAAGAAAGGAGCGCTATTTGTTCTTTGGAGTCCAGATTTTGCTGGATTGGTTTTCGGGTGCCAGGTCGCATTTGCAGATCCCCAGAGGTATCAAAGCAATTGAAACCCACCAGAAAAGACCCCATTTTGGAAACTACACCCCCTCAAGGAATTAATTTATTGCATTTATTGGTGTTGTGACCATTTTAACCCCATAGTCTTTTCACATAACTTATTTGAATTGGGCTGGGAATTCAAACAAAATTATTTTTTTCCAATAATATGTAGTTTTGGCTGAAAATGTCTTATTTTCACAAGAAATAAAATACCCTATTTTGTTGCCCAATTTGTACTGAGTGCGGCAATGCCCAATTTGTGGTGATAAACTGACGTTTGGGCCCATGGGAGGGCTCAGAAGGAAAGGTCCACCATTTGGCCTACTGGGGATTTTCTGGTGCGAAGTCATGTATGCAGAAGACCCTGAGGTACCAGTACAGTTGAAACCCCCAAGAAGTGACCCCATTTTAAAAACTACACCCCTTAAGGCATTTATCTAGAGGTGTAGTGAGCATTTTTACCAGAGACATACACCCCATAAACTGTAATGTGGGTTCTCACGGGTACGGGAATACCCTCAATGTGGCTGTTATCAGCTGCCTGGGCACACGGCAGGGCTCAGAAGGGAAAGATGAGGGGGATAAGAAGTGCAGAGTCCATCAGCAGTGGCAGATTAAGTAGACCATAGGCCCTGGGCTGTTATCCAAACTTGGGCCCCCCTTCTCCACCGCCGCACTGTAACTATTGTTAACACTTCCTTTTTGTCCAGACATTAACAAATGGTTAATACTACTCCCCTTGTCAAAAGGCGGTGTCCCCACATACTGACAGTCTCCAACCATCACTGACAGTGTCGCACCGTGTAGGGACACATTCTCCTGACAAGGGGAATAGTAACACTTATTTGTCTATCAGTCCTGGACTGCACAAAGACTTTGTGAAATACAAGGATTTCCTATAATAAACATGTCAGTAGAGATGACAGATTGTCTATAAATCTAGTGACTCACAGGTGACGACATAGTTTTTTTTCCTCTTTTCTTCTCCATCCAGTCCAGACTTCATGACGACTTTTCCCTTCATGACCCATTTCTGCAGAATTTGACACTCAGATGTCTTTGGCGCCTCACTTTTCCAACATTTCCACACCTATAAACAAAGATAATATTATAAGGGCACCAAACACTGCACCCCTGAATAAAATAGTACAAACACTGTGCCCCTAAATATTATAGCACCATAGACTGCGCCCCTGAATATAATTGTTTCAAACAATGTAGATAGCACCACACACAGCCCCCTGTAAATAGCGCTACACAGTCCTCCCCCTCTGTAAATAGCATCACATAGCACTCCCCCATAGCTGCCCCCACAGTATAATGCCCTTCATAGCTGCCTCTACACAGTATAATTTTCCCCTTAGCTGACCCTACACAGTATAATGCCCCCATAGCTGCGACAAGGAATAATGCCCCCATAGCTGTGACACAATATAATGCCTCCATAGCTGTGACACAGTATAATGCCTCCATAGCTGTGACACAGTATAATGCCCCCATAGCTGCGACACAGTATAATTCCCCCATAGCTGTGACACAGTATAATGCCCCCATAGCTACGACACAGTATAATGTCCCCATAGCTGCTACACAGTATAATGCCCCCATGGCTGCGACACAGTATAATGTCCCCATAGCTGCGACACAGTATAATGTCCCCATAGCTGTGACACAGTATAATGCCCCCATAGCTGCGACACAGTATAATGCCCCCATAGCTGCAACACAGTATAATGCCCCCATAGCTGTGACACAGTATAATGCCCCCATAGCTGCGACACAGTATAATGCCTCCATAGCTGCTACACAGTATAATGCCCCCATAGCTGTGACACAGTATAATGTCCCCATAGCTGCAACACAGTATAATGTCCCCATAGCTGTGACACAGTATAATGCCCCCATAACTGCGACACAGTATAATGCCCCCATAGCTGCAACACAGTATAATGCCTCCATAGCTGCAACACAGTATAATGCCTCCATAACTGCAACACAGTATAATGCCCCATAGCTGTGACACAGTATAATGTCCCCATAGCTGCGACACAGTATAATGCCTCCATAGCTGCGACACAGTATAATGCCTCCATAGCTACAACACAGTATAATGCCCCCATAGCTGTGACACAGTATAATGCCTCCATAGCTGTGACACAGTATAATGCCTCCATAGCTGTGACACAGTATAATGCCTCCATAGCTGTGACACAGTATAATGCCCCCCTAGCTGCGACACAGTATAATGCCTCCATAGCTGCTACACAGTATAATGCCCCATAGTAGTGACACAGTATAATGCCTCCATATGTACGTACCTAATAAATAAAAAAACATAACTACTTACCTATCACGGTTCCCACGACTGTGGGGGATGCTTCTCCTCCTCTGCACTGTCAGGCGCGATAACGTCACTACATCGCGCCTGCCTGCACCGAGCCGCTCACAGCAGAGTGAATGCTGGACGCAGATTCAGTTGGAAGCGGGACAGCACGGCAGCTAGCAGCGCTGCATAGTTTTTTAAGATTGTGTGCGGTTCGGGCCCCCTGGGAGCCTCGGGCCCCGGGCGGCCGCCCGAACCGCCCATATTATAATCCGCCATTGTCCATCAGGGTAAGTAAAACTGGGGTAGATTAAAAATCAAGGGATGTATGATACATTTTGAAGCACACTTTCATACGGAGCCTTCGTTTTTCGGGACACGTGTCACATTGATATATTGTGTCCTCCCTTATCCCCCTCTTATAGCAGACTTTGTACCTCTTTTGACTTTTTCCTTTCTTGCCAGTTTGGGGAACTTCTCCTGGAAAGTGTTGCCATGGTACGATGCGTGTAGCCTTGCTTCCAGAAGTACTGGGTGCCCCCCTTCTTGGTCCCTAAAAATTTGTTTCTGGATAACCACGTCTTGAAATTCCAGGAAAGTTCCCGTCTGGCCTGTACATCGACTTAGCACGTACACATTGTACAATGCCATCTGTATGATGTGCACGGCCAGCTTCTTATACCACACCGCATGGCGCTGTAGGGCTTCAGGGCTTGATCTGACAAGTCCACCCCTACCATGTACCTATTGTAGTCCAGGATGCAGTCTGTTTTGGGGGTCTCTGTACTGGCACCTCGTACAGGTACATGGGTACTGGTGTGGCATCTCTCTTGTCTTGTACTTGACACACAATATGTTGCTGCTAGAATGTGCCCTGCTCACCCCTTCTGAGTGTTTGCCCAAGCAGAGTCTTAGGGAGGCCTCTCAGATTCCTTCTAGCAGTGCAGCATGCCGCAGGACTTCTGGAAGCGAGGCACTTGAAGAGTGGGACGCTGGTATAAAAATGATCCAGGTAGAGGTGGTAACCCTGGTCCAGCAGTGGGTGCACCAAATCCCACACAATTTTTGCATTAACTCCCAGTAAGGGGTGGCATTCTGGGGGCTGAGCACTGGTGTCCTTCCCTTCATATATCCTAAATTTGTAGGTATATCCTGATGCACTCTCGCACAGCTTATACATCTTCACACCATACCTTGCCCTCCTACCCGGCAGGTACTGGCGGAATTGAAGCTTCCCTTTAAAATGTACCAAGGACTCATCAATAGAAATACACTTCTCGGGGGTGTATGCTTGGGAAAACCGGGCACTGAAACGGTCTAATAGGGGTCTCCGTTTATACAAATGGTCAAAACTGGGGTCATCTTGGCGTAGGCTCCAGTTCAGTTCTGAAGTTGCTTTGAGGGGCCCATATATTAGAAACCCCCTATGAAACACCCCATTTTAGAAACTAGACCCCTCAAAGTATTCACAACAGCATTTAGAAAGTTTATGAACCCTTTAGGTGTTTCATGGGAATTTAGAGCAAAGTAGAGGTGAAATTTACATATTTATTTTTGTCAGAAAATCCTTTTTATACCATTTTTTTCTATAACACAAAAGGTTTTACCAGAGAAACACAACTGAATACTTATTGCCCAGATTCTGCAGTTTTGAGAAATATCCCACATGTGGCCCTAGTGCGGTAATGGACTGAAGCACCGGCCTCAGAAGCAAAGGAGGACCTAGTGGATTTTGAGGCCTCTTTTTTATTAGGCACTATGTCCGGTTTGAAGAGGTCTTGTGGTGCCAAAACAGTAGAAACCCCCCAAAAGTGACCCCATTTTGGAAACTAGACCCCTTGAGGAATTCACTGTAATTTTCTTGGGGTGCATGCGGCTTTTTGATCAGTTTTTATTCTATTTTTAGGTGGCGTGGTGACTAAAAAACAGCAATTCTACTATTGTTTTTTTATTCTATTTTTTTACAGCGTTCACGGTGCGCTATAAATGAGATTTTCACTTTATTCTGCGGGGCGATACGATTACGGCGATACCAGATGTTTATAGTTTTTTTATGTCTTATGGCGTTTGCACAATAAAATACGTTTTGTAAAAAATCATTCACTTTTTGTGTTACCTTATTCTAAGAGCCAGAACTTTTTTATTTTTCCATCAATAAAGCCGTGCGAGGACTTATTTTTTGCGTAACAAACTGTAGTTTCGATCAGTACCATTTTTAGGTACATGCGACTTTTTGATCTCTTTTTATTCCATTTTTTGGGAGGTGAAGTGACCAAAAAATTGTGATTGTGGTACGGTTTATTATTATTTTCTTTTACGGCGTTCACTGTGCGGGATAAATAATTAAATAATTTTGTAGTTCAGGCCGTTACGGACACGGCGATACCAATTATGTATAGTTTATTTATCTATTTTTATTAATAATAAAGGACTGATAAGGTAAAAAGGGGGATTTTTACTTTTAATACTTTTAAAACTTTTATTTTCTTATTTGTACACATCTTTTTTTTACTTTTTTTTTACTTTATTACTTTGTCCCACTAGGGGACTTGAGGGCAGGAGGCCCTGATCGCTATTCTAATACACTGCACTACATGCGTAGTGCAGTGTATTAGAACTGTCAGCTACTCACTGACAGCAAGCATAGTGGGTCCTGACTAATATTATATCCCTGTTCCGCGAGTCCATGCATCTTTTAATACACGACAATATCTTGCTGGCCTTTGAAGCAGCTGATTGACACTGCATGCTGTTATTTTGTTTATGATTTACAAGTACACCCAGATCCTTCTCAACAAGTGACTCCCCCAGTGTAGCTCCCCCTAGGACATATGATGCCTGCAGGTTGTTGGTACCCAGATGCATAACTTTACATTTATCTATATTAAACTTCATTTGCCAACTGGATGCCCAAACACTTAGATTGTTTAAATCCGCTTGCAATTCATGAACATCTTCCATATACTGAACTATATTACATAGCTTGGTGTCATCTGTAAAAATAGAAATAGTGCTATTAATCCCATCCTCTATATCATTAATAAATTAGTTGAATAATAGTAGTCCCAGCACTGAACCCTGGGGTACACCACTTATAACGGGGGACCATTCAGAGTAGGAATCATTGACCACAACTCTCTGGATACGGTCCTTGAGACAATTCTCAATCCAATTACAAACTATACTATATCTAAACCTATAGTCCTTAATTTACCCATTAGACGTCTATGAGGGACAATGTCAAATCCCTTTGCAAAGTCCAAAAACACTATATCCACAGCGGCCCCTCTGTCTAGGCTTCTGTTCACCTCTTCATAAAAACATATCAGGTTGGTTTGACAACTTCTATCCTTAGTAAAACCGTGCTGGCTGTCACTTATAATACTATTTTTGTCACGTAATTCTGTATATAGTCCCTAAATAGCCCCTCAAACATTTTCCCCACGATGGATGTTAAGCTTACTGGTCTATAATTACCCAGGGAAGACCTAGAGACCTTTTATAAAATAGGCACCACATTTGTCCCTTGGCACTATAAGGCTATGTTCACACGGGGTATTTTGCCGAGTTTTTTGACGCGGAAACCGCGTCACAAAACTCGGCAGAAACGGCCCGAGAACGCCTCCCATTGATTTCAATGGGAGGCGTCGGCGTCTTTTTCCCGCGAGCAGTAAAATTGTCTCGCGGGAAAAAGAAGCGACATGCCCTATCTTCGGGCGCTTCCGCCTCCGACCTCCCATTGACTTCAATGGGAGGCAGGAGAAAGCGTATTTCTCGCTGTTTTATGCCCGCGGCGCTCAATGGTCATAATTGCAGCGAAAATCGGCGTGCAGGGAGAGGAATATCTGCCTCAAAGTTCCAAATGGAATTTTGAGGCAGATATTCCTCCCCCAAAATACTCCGTGTGAACATAGCCTAACAGTCACTAGAGAATCTCTAAATATTATGATGAGGGGGACTGAAATAACTGAACTAAGCTCTTTAAGAACTCTCGGATGTAACCCATCTGATCCCGGGCCTTGTGTACATTTATTTTATTGAATTAAGCTTGGACCATATCTACATTCATCCAATTCAGTATATCAACTGATATATTAACAGCACTGGCATCGGCTATATCAGCTGCTCTTTCTTCTGTTGTATATACAGAGCTAAAGAACCCATTTAGTAACTCTCATTTGATCCCCTGTGACCAACTCCCCATTACCACTACCTAAGGGTCCTACATGTTCAGACCTTGGCTTTTTTGCATTTATATACTTGAAGAATTTTTGGGGATTTGTTTTACTATCCTTGGCCACCTGCCTTACATTTTATATTTTTGCTAATTTTATTACATTTTTACAGATTTTATTACGCTCTTTATAATTTACAAAGGCTACAGATTTACCCTCAGATTTGTATTTTTCAAATGCCCTTTATTTGTCGTGTATTGCCCTTTTTACAGAAGGTGTAAGCCATGTGGTGTTTAATTTTAGTCGTTTATACTTGTTACCTATAGGAATAAATTTTGCACTATAATTACCCAAATTGGCCTTCTTAAAATGAAGTGTTTTAGCCCTCCCAGCCTGTGTCTGTTTTTTTTCCTTATTCAAAGTTTTTATTGAGTTTCAATACACAAAGTTACAACACATAGTGGAGGGAAGGCCTCCACACAATAAACGGACGAATAACAAACAAGGTCAAGGACCAAAGCAAAAACAACAAAAACAAAAATCAAAAATGTGCATCACAACTCCATATGAAGGACATTGTTCAGTATATGTCAGCAGCATGAATGAGCCAAGAAGCAAAACATCAGAACATACATTGAGGCCACTGAATTCAAGCGGAGAAGGAGAGGCACATTACCCTAGACAGGGGAAGAGAAAGAATAGAAAATGGCCCCAAAAGAGGGAGGAGTAGGATGGAGGGGAGAGGACATGGGGATCCTGGACTCCTGTTCCGGGGTATTATGAGTGAAAACAGCAGTGAGCAAGCACCACAGTACACTTCACAGGGGCATAGGCCGACTCAGGTTACCGCCGTGAGGTAAGAAGAGGAAGAAAGGAACACTATCCATGGAGACCATGTAGACGTGTATTTTACCACAGCTGCCGGGGAATGAGCCACCAGGTGTTCCATTCGCTGTAGCACGGCAACCTCCCGAAACCACTCATCTAATGTTGGGGGTATTGCCGTTTTCCACCTACGCGGGATCACTGATTTTGCCGCCTGAAGGAGATGTCTAGTTAGGGTACTTTTATAAACGTGTATTGGCATCAGGAACATAAATAAAAGAGCTGCTTCCGGAGAATTGGGAACAGAGACTCCAGTAACCTCCAATATTAATTTAAGTACTTTATCCCAGAAACTCCTCAACGAGAGGCAACTCCACCAAACATGAGACATGGAACCTCCCACAGCACCATAACGCCAACAATTGTCAGGCACAGACGGATACCATTTATGAAGAGCAGCTGGGACCCGGTACCATCTAGAGATAATTTTGTAACTAGTTTCCTGGGTCCTGCTGGCTATAGAGGCTTTTTGAGAAATGAAGAGACACTGCTTCCATTGTGCATCCGTAAATGTAGTATGTAATTCTCTCTCCCAGGCCCCGCAGAAGGAGGGGAGTCGGTGGGATCGCTGTCTAAGGAGTAGTTTATATAATGTGGAGATGGCATGGGTAGGGGGCTGGGTGGAGACACATAGGCGTTCAAAGTCAGTTAACAACCGGGGGAGATGTGCGCGTCGATTAACGGCTCCATAAAAATGCTTTAACTGGGCGTATTCATACATACGGCGGGTAGAGGGCACATCATCGGGGCAGATGGAGGTTAACGTGAGAAGAGAGAAAGCAGAGAGGACCTGGGCAAAATACATGGGGTCGGTGGATGACCTACCTAGGAAGGAGCGACCAGCCTTACCAGCCGGAAAGGCTGGATTATCCGTAATAGGAGTTAAAGGACCCAGGGGGTCTACCAGCGTACTTCCAGGCCCCGAGGACCGCAACGCCAAGAGGGTATGGTGAGCAACAAGGGAGGCTTGGGTCGGTCTATTCCCAGGCAGGGTCCACGGCAGGGTAGATAGAGTACTGGGACATAGTTGTTGAGCCAAACGGACCCACAGTTTTGATTCGTGATTATGAAAAAAATCTAAAACACGCGCATGAGTTGATGCTAGATAATAGAGCCGACAATCCGGCAGACCAACCCCACCCGCCTCCCTGGAACGAGTCAGAAGAGCTCGGCTCAAACGCGGACGACCAGTCGGCCAAATGAAGGAGCCAAAGCACTGCTGATGCCGCAACCAATAAGAAGATGGGATAGAGATGGGGATCGTCTGCAGGAGATAAAGTAATCGGGGAAGGAGAGACATTTTAATAATATTAATACGGCCAAAACAGGAAAATTCAGTCTTATGCCAGGAATTAAGATCAGTACGAAACTTGGCCAGCAGGAGGATGAAATTATTTGTAAACAGTTGTGTGAGGTCTCTACTTATACGGGCACCCAAATATGTAATGCCTCTGGAGGGCCACGAGAAAGGGAAGTTACTTTGGAGAAGCGACATTAACGGGACCGGGAGAGAAACATTCAACGCTTCAGATTTAGAGAGGTTGATCTTGAAATTAGACTATGTTCCAAAACGGGACAACTCGGACATCAATGAAGGGAGAGAGACATGAGGGTTTGTGAGATAGACCAATAGGTCATCAGCAAATGCAGAGCACTTATATTCCATCCCTCCAATGGTAATACCTTTAACATCCGTATTGTTCCGAATGGAGGCCATGAGATGCTCCATGACTAGGACATACAACAGGGGGGACAGGGGGCAGCCCTGTCTTGTGCCATTATGAATCGGGAAAGGTGCCGAGAGGGATCCATTTATTTTTATTTGGGCCGAAGGCGTGCGATATAGTGCCATAATTTTTGCCAGGAGAGAGGGTCCTATGCCTACATGTTGAAGGGTTTGGCGAAGGGCAGGCCATGATATTCTATCAAACGCCTTTTCGGCATCTAGGGATAGGCTCATGAGCGGGATGTGGTTAGTCTGGGCGTGATGGATGATATCAAAAGTTTTAAGGGTATTGTCCCGGGCCTCCCGACCATGCACAAACCCCACCTGGTCCGGATGAACTAGACTAGGCAGGTATTTATTCAATCTATTGGCGAGCAATTTGGCGTATATTTTTAAGTCTACATTGAGTAAGGAGATGGGACGATAACTTGAGCAGAGTTGAGGATCTTTACCCGGTTTAGTGATAACTGTGACATGGGCCAAAGTGGAGCTAGGAGGAAACATGACCTCCGGGGAGATAGAATTGAAAGCTGGAAGTAGAAGCGGTATCAAATGATCAGCCAACGATTTGTAAAACTTGGCAGTATAGCCGTCCGGGCCAGGACTCTTCCCTCCAGGAAGATCGGTTATAACCGCAAGGAGCTCCGGGGAGGTGAAGTCCATATCAAGTTCCTCGGCCATCTCCCTAGACAATGGTGTGAAGGGAGAGGGGAAAGAATCCCGGTCCGGCGGATGGGAGGGGGCGGGGGTGGGAGGGTCAAGGTTGTAGAGGTCAGAGAAAAAGCTATGGAAGCAATCCGCTATCTCTGGGGTCGTGTGAACAACCTGGCCAGAAGGAGATTTAGTGTTTGGTATGTGTGACTGAGCAATCCTAGTCTTTAAAGCTCTGGCCAACATGCGTCCGCTCTTATTGCCAAACTCATAGAACTTACTATGACAGACTTGAAGAGCACGCTGCTGGGCCGAGTCCAGCAGCCGTCTGGCATCCTGTCGGGCAACGTGTAATTCCCGTAAAATCGGAAGAGAAAGCGCATGCTTGTGAGCCAGTTCAAGGGAGCTAATTTTTTGGAGCGCAGTTTTAAGGGAGTAAGCCCTTTCTCTTTTAAGGTGCGCCCCATGTTTTATAAGGACCCCCCTGAGGACATATTTAAGGGCTTCCCAACGTACCAAGGGGGACGTGTCATCCTGGGCATGATCAAGTGTGAAATGCTCCACCGTTTGAAGCAAATCAGCATGGCACACCCCATCCAGGAGGAGGGACTCGTTAAGTTTCCAAGTCCAAGGGCCCTTAGTGAGGAAGGGGAGATGCAAGGTGCAATACACCGGGGCATGGTCAGACCATAGGATACTGCCAATGGACGTGGCGGTGACCCAGGGGAGAGCATGTTGCTGAAGAAAAATTTAGTCCAGGCGACTGTACGTGCCATGCAGATGGGAGTAAAAACTATAATCCTTATCAGCGGGATGTTGAAGGCGCCACGCATCACAGAGTTGAAGCTGCAAGAGAGCACGTCTCACCCGCCTAATAGCACCATATGCAACACTCGAGCGACCAGTGGAGTTATCCACTGTCGGATCCAAAGTAAGGTTGAAGTCTCCGCACAGCATCACAGTCCCCCGGACCACCGGAAGGGCGGTATCTATAAGTTTGAGAATGAAAGGCACCTGACCCTGGTTGGGAGCATAAGCATTAATCACCGTGAACTCCCTCCCATTGATATTGAGCACTAAGATGATATATCTAGGGTTGGGGTCCACGACCGAATTGACAACCTGATGAGGGAGGGACTTGTGGAGAGCTATGGCCACTCCACATGATCTGGAAAGGGGATTATTATTGAAGTGCCATGTAGTGTAAAATGTATGCTTAATGGTAGGGGTATGTCCTTCCTTCAAGTGTGTTTCCTGGAAGCATGCATGCATGTGTACCTTACGCTTGTGTAGATGGTGTAGGATTTGCGCCCGCTTTTCAGGAACATTCAGCCCCTTCACATTGAATGAGGCAATATTAAGGTCAGCCATGGATGTAGACTAAACGGCTTGATGATGTGTGCCGGAAAACCCACGAAGGGTAGGAGTCCAGGATCGCCAGGAGGAAGGAAGGGGAAGGAGACAAGCTAGAAGTAAAAAACAGAGCATTAGAAAAAAAAACACATACAAATATTCAACAAAAAAGGCAGTAAGAAAACAACTGCCGCACAAGCTAAACGCACAAATGCGAAAGACCAAAAATTTGGTCCAATACCTACAGGGGGAAGGTGACAACTACGCATGAGAGTTATCCGCACTCCCCAGCGCACCATAATAGAAGTATGAACAGCTTAACATCTAAGACTCAATGTAAATAAAAAGGTAGTAAGGCATCTGAGGGAAATACTCAATGCAACAGGCAGTCTCGATATCACACAGCAGATAAGGATAAGTCCTCATGACAGGAGAAGGCAATCTAGATCATCACGCCGAACGGGCAGTCTCCATAGGCGGAGTAGGGTCACGTTCTTGCCGGCAACCAGACCTTCTGCGGGGTCCGCGAGGGGGGCGACCCACCGCCGCATGTAGAGGCCCAGAGAGCGGGCGTCCCGACCGCGATCCCCCGCCAGCAGAGGATAACAACGAGGGCCACTCCGGTAGCGAAACCCGAGGGAGGTTCAAGTCTCGTAAGAATCCAGGCAAGTCAGCCGGGGATCGTACAGTGTGGGTACGACCATCTTGTCGAACCATCAGGGCAAAGGGAAAGCCCCACCTGTAGAGGATGTCACGGCTCCGGAGTACCTCCAAGAGGGGTTTGAGAGCAGCTCTTTGCGCCAGCGTATGCCGTGACAGGTCCGGCAAAATACATAATTGCGTGCCTTGGTGAAGAATGATAGGCTGACGTCGAATTTTTTGTAGGATAGAGTCCTTGATGCCGTAAAAGTGGATTCGGCAAATGACATCCCTCGGACGCGGATCATCAACACTCACCGGGCGGAGAGCTCTATGTACCCGGTCGATCTCTATATAAGTGTTTGGCGGACGGCCCAATAAATTGATAAATTGTTGAAGATGGTAGACAGGGTTGAAAACAGATCAGACGCAGGAATGGATTCTGGCAACCCCCGAACACGTAGGTTGTTCCTCCGGTTACGGTTTTCAATGTCATCCAGATGTTGCTGTAAAGTGAACAGTTGGGCTGAGTGCTGCTGGATTAGTTGTTTGGATATTTGCAATAGTAGCATTATCAGCCACCCGGTCCTGAGTGAGGGTGTCCACTCTCGCAGTAAGTGAGGAAAGTTCAGCACGGAACTGGGTAAACTCCAGCTTACATTCTTCCACAATCTGTCTAGCAAAGGAAGTCATATCTGCCCTAGTGGGCATCAATTGAACAAGCTGGCGGATGTCTGAGAGGGTTGCCGGCCTATTTTCACACACAAACCCAGACGACGGGTCTGGAAGATGTAATCCCAAGCCTGCCGGTGTATGGGCATTTTTCAGGCAAGGAGAAGGGAGTGGGTGGAATGGAGGACCCTGGCCGTGCGTCTGCAGCGCAGGCAAAATCCCGGGATGCGGGATAGACCCCCATATGCAGGGACTGGGTGGTAGGCAATGATATGTTGGGGGACTGCTCCATGAGGAGCCAGAGAACCAAGAGGGGGAGGCCCCTACAAGCTCAGGGCCCCTGGGAGGGAGGGGGAGATCTGGGTGTATCAGCCCCGCGGGCTGAGCAGTGGATCGGGCGGTATGTGGCTCAGGGCCCTGGTACTCACTGTGCCTCCCAGGGGGTCCTCCATCTGGTTAGCCGCAGTAGGGTTGTCCGCGGTGTCTCCCATTCCAGGGGGCTTCAGTGCATTCAGTAGCCGCCCACAGTCCTGACCAGGAGGCAGAGGGCCTGCAGGCCATGGAGACAGCGCTGCAGGAGGATGAAGTCCCGACATCTGCGGGCCGGCCGGCTGTGTCTGTTTTTTACAGTATAGGTAAAATGTAACTATATTATGATCACTGTTACCGAGGTTTTCACGAACATTGACATTCCCAACAAGATGAGCATTATTAGAAATGACCAGATCCAACAGAGCTTCACGTCTAGTCGGCTCTTCCACAAACTGGCCCATAAAATTTTCCTGCAACAGTTTGAGGAAATGTCTCCCCTTTGCAGTTGAAGCCGAACCATGACACCAATTAATACCCCGATAATTAAAATCTCCCATTATCACTACAGTACCCCCCTGTGCTGCCCGCTTCATCTGTTTATATAGCTGACCTTCCATCTCCTCAGCTATATTGGGAGGTCTATAGATTATGCCAAAAGTAGTGTTTACCTCCCTTTCTAGTTCCACCCACAAGGTTTCAACCTCCTCACAATATTCACCCTCTAATGTCTCTTTCACACTTGCCTACATATCATTTCTCACATACAGACATACAACACTGCCTTCGTATCACTTCTCACATACAGACATACACCACCGCCTTTCCTATTTGTCCTGTCTTTCCAAAAAAGTGTAAAACCCTGTAGATTTACAGCCAAGTCTATTGTATATATCTATATGTTCTATAGATTATTTTCTTCCAAATTCAAGGCCTCCAGCTCCTCCATTTTTCTTGCTAGACTGGCATTTGTGAACATACACTTTGACTTGCCTTTCAGTTTTCACTTTCAGTATCAGAAATGTGATTATTTGACATTATTTGGGCATTTTTATTTTCATTTTCAGTGTTGTTTTGTAACAAAAGGATCTCCCTTTCCTGTGGTCTAGTCCTCTCCCCACAGTCTGTTTCTCCCCCACCAATATAGCCTGACCCCTCTCTAACCTGACTACCCCTTTATTTTCTACATTGACTTCCCTCCTCAGCCCTAGTTTAAATACTCCACCACCCCAGATAGAATTATCTCCCCTAGCACAGCGGGCCCCCTTCCATTTAGGTGTAAATCATCTGCAGAATACAGTTTGTACCCCAATGAAGAGTCAGCCCAGTGCTCTAGGATCCCAAATCCTTCTCCTCTACACCAAGACTTAAACCATGCATTTAACTCCCTTCAGCTTGTAGCCTAGTTCTTTAAAATTATTCTTAAGGCTCCTCCACCTACCATTTATTCTGTCGTTGGTACCCACATGGACCACCACAGCTGGATCATCACCAGCCCCTCCCAGTAATTTATCCACCCATTCCACCACATGCCGAACCCTGGCAACAGGGAGACAGCAAACCATTCGGTTGAGGTGGTCTTGGCGACAAATAATTTTATCCGTCTTCCTGATTATAGAATTCCCTACAACTACCAATTGTCTTGCCTTACCTGCATTTCCATTCCGCTGACTACTAGCTGTGCTGTTAGGGAGATCAGTATCCACTAGGGCTGCCATTTCTGAGACTGACACCCTTACATCATCACCCAACTTGTCAATTTTAGTTAGAATATCAGAAACAGGATTGTCCTTCCTTTTCTTTGACCCCTTTCTACATTAGCCCAGCTACTTGCCTGATCCTGCTGACCCATGTCTTCACCCTCCAGTTCTACCCCACTAACTGCTTGCGCAGTCAGCAGCATGCTTCGCTCAAGATTGTCTATCGCCCTCAGTGTTGCATTTTGCTCCTCCAGATCTCTAATGCAAGCTTCAAGGCGAACAACATGCTCACATCTGCCACAGAGGTATTCACCCTGGAACTCCGGCTCCAGTCGTGCATACATATGGCAGATTGTGCACTGAAGAAAACCTCCAATCTTGCTATCCATTATCCCAGTTACAAAAAAACAGTGAACAATTGTTAAAGTAAAAGAAAAGAAGAGTACTTACAGGGGCTTTAACTCCTCTTTTTAACTCCGGTTTTATAACTCCACTTGATATACAAACCACTTGTTTAGCAAACCAAAACAGATCAGGCTCTACAGAGGCCTGAGGGCTAATTTATACCACCTGGGAGCAATTAACCCCTCCCCCTAGTCAACTGCACAGCAGGACAGAATCTAAGAAGGAAAAAAGGGTTTTAAATTGTGTGAGTTTTGCAAACTTATTTTAGCAAGCACGCAATTCATATACCACACACAATATCCCACACTGTATGCCACACAAGAACACAGCAAGTCAATCCCGTTTTGTAACTCCACTTGATATACAAACCGCTTGTTTAGAAAGCCAAAACAGAGTACACAGGCAGTTGCTAATGGGACCTCTGGTCAGACAGCCCTGGGGTCCTTCAATGGACCCTGGGCTGTCTGTCCATATATGTATTCCCTGTGATATGATCAAGGGAGGGTTGCCCTTTCTTATTTTACCCTTGAATACTGTGGTCAGTTTGATCGCTGCATTCAAGGGGATAGCGGTGGAGATAAGAGGTTTGTATGATCTCCGCCATTACAGTGGGGCTGTGACTGTATATTGCAGCCATTGCCCTGCTCATGATCACTTGCTGTGGCCCCGCGATCAGCATGATGTTATGCGGTCGGCACTGCACTAATGAGCGCCAGGCACTGAAGACAGAGAACATGGGGTCACTTTGCAGTGCGCCCGCCATGTTCTCTGTATTCAGGGCCGGCGCCGCCGCTCTTTAGTGCAGCTCCGACTGTATCACATCATGTCAGTGACTAAATTCATGTATTACAATACTAATTTATGTGTTACAATACTAAGCTCTGCTTAATGAACCGTTTGAGGGTGCATGGCATCAAAACCGTATCAATATTTCGATGCATTGTGCAACCCTAGTTGCAATTCTAGACACAAACCAATTACAGATATGGTGCTGTCACTGAGGGAAAAAACAGTAACCTTTTTTTCTAATCTAGGAAATTCAGGGCATTTATTAAAGGGACTCTATCATCATAAAATTACATATTGCTTAACCCCTTCCCGCCATTTGACATATCCATACGCCAAAGTCGGGTAGGGAAAGTATGAAACGGGCTCACGGAGTGAACCCGCTCCATACGATGCCGGTGTCGGCTGTATGTTACAGTAAGGAGCAGGATCGCGCTCGAGTTTGTAAAATAAAGTTTTTTTTTATGTAAAAAATAAAAGGAATGTTAAATTAAAAATAAAAAAAAAACACACACAAAAAATACACCCAAATACACATTTTTACAATAAATAAACTATTAAATATAAGTCTTAACCCCTTAATGACCGGGCATGTTTGTACCTTAATGACCAAGCCAGATTTGTCAAATCTGGTATGTCTGACTTTATCAGAGAATAACTATGTGAAAGTTTTGAATATCCAAGTAATTCTGACATTGTTTTTTCGTCACATGTTGTACTTTATTTTAGTGGTAAAAGTAGACTGATACGATTTGCGGAAATTAATTAAAAAATAGAAAAATGGAAGAAATGTTGTAAAAATTACCATTTTCCCCTATTTTTAACTGCAATATGTCACATATGTACACACATACTGTACAATTTTTTTAATTAAATATATATTTCTATCTCTTTACTCTATTTTGGCAGCACTTTTGAAAAAATAAAATAAATTTTCAGCAATTTAGAGGACTTACAAATTGAATAATAATTTTATAAATTTTGAAGTACATTTTGTTTTCCTGCACCAAGCCAGGTTTTCAGAGGCTCATAGGTCTCAGAGTGATGGAAACCCCCACAAATGACCCCATTTAGAAAACTAGACCCCTTAAGGTATTTACCTAGGGGTATAGTAAGTATTTTGACCCCACAGTTTTTTGCTAAATTTAATACATAGCAGGTGAAAAAAAAAAAAATCACTTTTTTTCATAAAAGTATCAGTTTGAAGACCAATTTCTTTGTAAAGCGACCATGAGAATGAAGAAACACACCACAAAATCTATCACCCTGTTTCTCCTGTTTTCAAAAATACCCACATTGTGGCCCTAATGCGTTGCCTGGACACACGGCAGGGCCCGAAAGGAAGGGAGCACCCGGAGACTTTCAGGACTCATATTTTGTTTGAAAATGTTTTAGGCCCCACTGTACATTTGGAGAGGCTTTGAGCTGCCAGAACGATAGAAACTCCCCATAAACGACCCCATTTCGAAAACTAGACCCCATAACGTAATTATTTAATTGTATAGTAATTATTTTGACCCCACAGTTCTTTGCTAAATTTAATGCATATCAGGTGAAAAAAATAATAATTTCACTTTTTTCATAAAAGTATTTGTTTGAAGACCAATTTCTTTGTAAAGCGACCATGAGAATGAAGAAACACACCACAAAATCTATCACCCTCTTTCTCCTGTTTTCAAAAATACCCACATTGTGGCCCTAATGCGCTGCCTGGACACACGGCAGGACCCAAAAGAAAGGGAACACCCAGAGGCTTTCAGGACTCATATTTTGCTTGAAAATGTTTAGGCCCCACTATACATTTGGAGAGGCTTTGAGCTGCCAGAACGATAGAAACTCCCCATAAACGACCCCATTTCGAAAACTAGACCCCTTAAGGTATTTATCTAGGGGTATAGTTAGCATTTTGACCACACAGGTTTTTCGCTAAATATATTGGAATTAGGCTGTAAAAATTAAAATGTACTTTTTTTCTGAAACAACATAGAAATTTGTATTATTTACAAGGAATAACTAAGAAAATGCACCCCAACATTTGTAAAGCAATGTCTCCCGATTACGACAATACCCCATATGTGGTAATAAACTGCTGTTTGGACCCACAGCAGGGCTCAGAAGGGAAGGAGCGCCATTTGGATTTATGATTTTGCTGGAATGGTTTTCGGTGCCATGTTGCATTTGCAATGCACTGGAGGGACCAAAACAGTGGAAACACCCCAAAAGTGACCCCATTTTGGAAAAACCTTCAAGGAGTTTTTCTAGGGGTATAGTGAGCATTTACACCCCACGGGTCTTTTGCAGAGTTTATTAGAATTGGGGCGCGAAAATTACTATCAAAATTTTTTCCACTAAAATGTTGCATTTTCTCATTTTCACAAGGGATAAAGGAGGAAAAAAACAACCATTTTTTATAAAGCAATTTCTCCCGAGTACGGAAATACCCCACATGTGGTCAAAAGTTTTTTTCATTAGAAATGAATTAACCCTTTCAGGACTGATCCATTTTTTGCTTTCATATTTTAGATTTTCACTCCCCGCTTTCCAAGAGCCATAACTTTTTTATTTTTCCATCAATAGAGCGGTGGGAGGGCTTATTTCTTGCGGGAGGAGCTGCAGGTTTTATTGGTACCATTTTTTGGTACATAAAAAGTGATTCAAAAGTTGTATTACATTTTATTTTTTAGAGCGAAGGTGAAAAAAAAAACAGCGATTTTGGCGGTTTCAATTATTATTTTTTTTTAAGGTGTGCACTGTGCAAATTAAATAATGGTATATTGTAATAGTTCGGACTTTTACGGACGTAGCGATACCAATTTTGTTCATTTTTTTTCATTACTTTAATGCGAAAAGGTGTTTTGTTTTTTTAACTTTAAAAAAAATAATTCTCACTACTAATAACTATAATTATTCTACACATTTTATTAATCAATCCCCTTAGGGGACTTGATCCAGCGATCATTGGATCACTGGTACAATATACTGCAATACTAATGTATTGCAGTATATTGTTATTCTTACAGGCTTCTGTAACAGAGCAATCGCTGTACCTGTCCGTTAGTACCGAGGGGGCCTGCTGTAATACACAGCCGACACCCGCAGCGTATGGAGCGGGCTCAGCACCTGAGCCGGCTCCATACATCAACCGCCGCATCATGACGGGCAATTAAGTCATAGTGCGCAAACGGGTTAATGCGCAGCGGATGGTTCAAAGTGAAAATTGCAATTTTCCACTGATACGCCATTTTAGTGCATAATATGTTGTGCCCAGTTTGTGCCACAGAAGACAAATACCTCATAAAACGTTAAGCGGGTTCTCTCGGGTATGGCGACGCCATATGTGTGGGCGCAAACTGCTGCTTGGGCACGCTGCAGACCTCAGAAGGGAGGGAGCGCCATTTTGCTTTTGGAGCGCAGATTTTGCTTGGTAGGTTTCTGTTTTGGGTTTCGCTGGTATTTCAGTTTATAATGTGGGGGCATCTGTAATCTGTGCGGAGAACATCAGGGCATAATAAGAGGGTATGATAATGGGGTAAATAAATAATATTTCATAGATATGTGGCCGGTGTCGCACTGATAAATGGCGCCCAATCTTATCCACTTTTGGACACTCTGCACATTTTGCATCGCTATATTCTGAAAGCCAGAACTTTTTTATTTTTTCACCACCGGAGCCCTGTGAGGGCTTATTTGTTGCGGGACAATCTTTAGTTTTCATTGGTACCATTTTGGGGTACATGCGATTTTTTTTTGATCACTTTTTGCAATCCTGAGCAAAAAACAGGAATGCTGACACAGTTTTTTAGGTTTTCTTTTTGCGGCGCTCACCATACGCTATAAATGACATTTTTACTTTATTCTGCGGGTCGGTACGATTACGGCGATACCAAATGTATATAGGTTTGGTCCTTTTTTTTTGCGTTTGCACAATAAAATGACTTATTTATAAAAAAAAAAAATCTGTGTCACCATATTCTGAGAGCCATAATTTTTTAATTTTTTAGTCAAAAAAGCTGTGTAAGGGCTTGTTTTTTGCGGGACGGATAGAAGTTTTTATTGGTACTATTTTCGGGTACATGCGACTTTTTGATCCCTTTTTATTCTTTATTTAGGGAGCGGTGGTGACCAAAAAAATTGTGATTCTGTCGTAGTTTTTTATTGATTTTTTTTGGGGTGTTCATCGTGCGGGAAAAATAACATTATAGTTTTATAGTTGGGGTCGTTACGAACGCGGTGATACTAAATATGTGTACTTTTTTAACGGGTTAATTTTTTTCTATAATGAAAGTCTTATTATAGGGAAAAAAAGCATTTAGTGTTTATAGAACTTAGAACTTATTTTTACACTTTTTTTGAAACATTTTTATTACTTTTTTTTACTTTTTTTACTTGTCCCACTAGGGGACACTTAGTCTTGAAGCTTTGATCGCTGCTAGAGCACATTACACTACACACGTAGTGTAATGTACTCTAACTGTCATTGTGACGTGACTGTCACACTGACAGCTAGCAGAGGAGGAACGGCCGGAGGCTATTCCTCCGAGGCTTCCGTACATGGCAACCCGGAGGTCATTATCTGACCTCCGATTGCTGTGACAAGCATCGGTAGCCCCCACGATCACTTCGTGGGGGCTGCCGATGTGCTTCAAACCATTTAAATGCGGCGACTGCCGAAAGCAGCGGCGATGGTCCGCTGTCCGGCGAGACTGATGTCTCAGCTGTCTAGGACAGCTGTCAGCGCGGGTCTGTCACTGTGTGTTTACACAGAGTGACAGTTTGAAATGCGGACGAAAATGAACGTCATGGTGCGGCCGACAGGACGTGTATTTTCGTCCTTAGTCGTGAAAGGGTTAAAACATAAAATAATAAATACATGTTTAGTATTTTCACGATCATAACAACCTGCACAATAAATTTATCGTGTCATTTATGATGATTGGTGTATTCTGTGAAATCATAAATAAATGAAAACTGCAGCGGACTGTATGCTTGCCAAAATAAAAGTTTATATAAATTAAACGATAATGGAAATATACCAAAAAATGTCACCTACAAAGAGTACAACCCGCAAGTCTCATACAGCTACGTCGAACAAAAAAAAAGTTATGAGCACCAGGATGCAACGTCGATAAAATAAAAAAAATGTTCTGTCCTCAAGGCCAAAATTGTCCATGTCCTTAAGGAGTTAAATATAGGTGGTAGGGACAACTCACCTCCTCCTCCCTACATATTGATATCTGAACATGTCACCGAGCATGCCCACAACTTTCTACCATATAAGTTATAATAATTAATAATTCTATAAATGATAAGATAATTTTGTATGAGTACAGCCCACAAATGGAGGGCAGCTATAGGGGCTTTATACTGTGTGGAGGGCAGTTATAGGGGCATTATGATGTGTGGGGGCAGTATGATATGTGTGGGCAGCTATGGGGCATTATACTGTGTGGGGAGCACTATGGGGGCATTATACTGTGTCAGGAGGTATATTATATACAGCAGTATACAGCAGGCTCAGAGGATAAATATTAATTTAATGGAATGATGCATGGCATGCAGAAAGGGGTGTGGCCTACACAATCCTTCAGTAATCATAATCAAGGTTACATGTTCAATTAATCGTAAGTTTGTTTTGTCATAATCGCCCAGCCGTAAGCAGAGATGAACATTTTTTCCTCATTTGCGACTTTCTGTAATGACTTTTTAAAAAAATTGCAATTCATAAATGTATCTAAATCCTGGCTAAGTAGTAAGCCATGCCCACTTTTCACTACTATTTTGCAAACAGACACAAATGGCTTTAAATTTTGGTGCAAAAGTTGAACAAATATCTTGCGTAGACGATTAGACAGTATTTTGGAGTAAAATGCGTCAAAAAGGAGCAAATACTCTAAGAAATGTGGTCCTATGTTTCAATATATAATTTTGAATAAGTAAAAGAATTCTAGAAAAAAAATTCCCTTAAAGGGGTTGTCCGGGAATAAATTTTATTTCAGTTTTAACTTAATTAGTCATATTTAATAACATTTCTAATATAGTGTCTGCTTACCTGTGCCAGCGTTACTGTGTTCCGACCTGCCGTCACGTGACCGCACCCAGGGTAAATTTTTTATTTCCTGTGAGGTACCGTGTCTTTGCTCAGCCAGCACTTCTGGCTGAGAAAGGCACGGCGCGTCATCAACTACATTTACAGGCAGTAGGCCGGGCGGATGTTTCATGAGCTCTTCAGAGCTCCGCCTCCTCTGGTCCCGCCGCCTGTAGATGTAATTGATGACGCGACGTGTCTCTACACAGCAGGAAGTGCTGGCTGAGCAAAGACACGGAGCGTCATCAATCTCAGTACACGCCTCCTCCTTCTATCTTGTCGTCCACGCCTCCTCAGCCCTCTTCACACCCGTAGTTCCCGCCGCACTGCCTGGCCGTCTTGTCTCTTCCCTAACACGCCCCCTCCTCCTTTTATCTTGTCCTCCATGCTCCCTCCTCCTTCTCTATTGTCCTCCTATCGCTAATGGCCCTTTTTTTTTTTATATATTAGCCTAATTACTGTCTGCAACAACATTTGTTAATTGAATAAAGTGTTCAAACGGTTTTCATCTATCTGTTGGACTGGTTTATTTCTCTACAAACCAAAGCACTACATTATACTTTGCTCAACACAAACCATTCATGTAAGTATAAAAGGGATGTGTCCTATCTCTCTTTATACTGGCTTGTGTACAGGGCCGCCATCAGGGGGGTATTAGGGGTACTACTGTAGGGGGCCCGGCCAAACTTAATTGAAAGGGGGGCCCGGCAACTGCCGCGACTTGCCTTTGGTAGAAAAAAACAGGCCCCTGCAATGTTCTTTTCACCAAAACAATGTCGTGAGCTGTGGGCCCCCCTCTCGTCAAACACCGCCGTGAAACACCGCCCGCTTGCGCGCGCTCGAGCCTGGAGGTGAAGGACTGGACGTCTGGACCGAAGACATCGCCTGACGAGGACTGGAGTGGGAGCCAGCAGCTCTTCTGACAGTGAGTAAAGTGTCTCAAAGTGCTGTTTAAGGATGGCCCTGTTCACACAGAGTATTTTGCAGGCCGAAAAAATCTGCCTCAAAATTCCTTAAAGAATTTTGAGGCAGATTTTGACCTGCCCACACTATCTTGCCGCGTTTTTTGCTGCGTTTTTTGCCCGCGGCGATTGAGGACAGCAGACAAAAAACGCAGCGAAAAATGCATTTTCTGACTCCCATTGATTTCGATGGGAGGTCAGAGGCGGAACCGCGGCAAGAATGGACGTGCTGCTTTTTATTTTTTCCGCGACTGGCTCCCATTGATTTCAGATTAAATCAATGGGAGGCGGTTTTGGAAGTTTTTTGGTGCTGATTCTGACGCAGTGTCTGAGTCAATATCAAGGCCCAAAAACTCTGTGAACTGGGCCTTATTGTTAGGGTAGGAACACACTAGGCATGAACAAGGCAGATTTTATGCAATACATTTCATTGCGGAAAATCCGCAGCGTATTACAGTCACAGCCGAGTGGATGAGATTTGAACAAATCTCATCCAAACGCTGCAAAAAAAATTGACTTGCAGTGTGGTTATTTAAGCCGCAGCATGTCAATTTATGCTGCAGAATCACTGCTCCTCTGTTGCGGAAATGCTGCGGTTCTGCTGCAAAAATCACAAATGAGAAAAAAAAAAGGTATTCTTTAAAATGTATAAAAAGTTTAGACATACCCCGGCCGTAGTCCTGGTGACGCGACCCTCTATTCTTAGCGCACCCCGGCATCCTGTCATGACGTTTCATCCTATGTGACTGCTGCAGTGGTCATCTGGTCTACAGCGTCATCCCAGGAGGCGGACCTACATTCAGAAGAGAGAGACGCGTCACCTAAACTATGGCCGGGGCAAGTCTAAACTTTTTTTTCCCTGCAGGATTCCCGCAGCGGACATGCCTCACGAAACCTGCGCCCCTATTTGGTGCGGTTTTGCTGCCGGAATTCCCTGCGGCTACCGGAGCGGATGTGTAGTTTTACTCAGCATATCCGCCTAGTGTGTTCCTACCCTTATGATGTCGCTCCTGGAGCTGCTGCCCGTCTCTAAATAGGCAGTTGGTCCAGTAGAATTTGTAATTATTTTTTTTTGTGAACCAGCTTAAAGGAAGAGTGTCGCGAAAAAAAATGTTTTTATATCAATTTGCTTTTAGTATTTTATTAAAAAATGTTTTATTTATTTGTGTGTTTGTGTTTTACTTTTTTTTATTTTTTTACTTTTTCTTGTCTATGGGGGCTGCCATTTTTTTTCCATCTCTGTATGTGTCGATTAACGACACATACAGACATGGAATACGGCACATACAGCCCCATAGTGAATGCAAACGGGACCCGTTCCATCCACTACGCTGTACGCCGTCTATGTGGGAACGGCGCATGCGCCGCTCCCACACAGTCCAAATTGAAGGTCTTCGGCCGTTTTCTTGTGGACCGGAAGCCGCGGCCGGACAGTAAGATTACTACTTCCGGTCGCGGCTTCCGGACTGTGTTCTGAAGCAAACACGAGGAGCGGAGGGAGCAGACGGAGCGGACGGACCGGAGGGAGCGGCGGCGGCAGGAGCAGGTAAGTTATTTCTGTGTATGTACGTGTTTTAGTGTGTGATTACCACTGTATGTAAACCTCCTACACCAGGGGTCTCAAACTCGGCCGGGTAAGTGGGCCGCATATAGAAAAAATGGGAAGTTGACGGGCCGCATTACTTTCAAATTTGATACAATCCGAAACTATTGTTAATCAATTAGTTATTTGAACTACTATAACACTATATTACTATAATAATAATACTACATTACTATAATAATACCACTAGGTTTAAAATTTGAGATATTTCTCCACGTGCTTATTTCAACAATCCAGCTTTCCAGTTTAAGTGTCGCTAAATGCAGTCCGGCGGCTCAGTTAGCACACATGTCAAGATTGGGCAGCCCCTTTTTAGATAGTGCCGCAGTGCCCTCTGTGGATGCTGCCACACTGCCCTCTGTAGATAATGCAACACACCCCTAGATAAGGCCACAGTGCCCTCTGTAGATAAGGCCACAGTGCCCTCTGTAGATAAGGCCACAGTGCCCTCTGTAGATAAGGCCACAGTGCCCTCTGTAGATAAGGCCACAGTGCCCTCTGTAGATAATGCAACACATCCCTAGATAATGCCAGTGTCCTCTTTAGATACTGCCACACACCCACTTGTAGATAATGCCACAGTGCCCTCTGTAGAGGTTGCCACAGTGCCCTCTGTAGAGGCTGCCACAGTGCTCTCTGTAGAGGCTGCCACAGTGCCCTCTGTAGAGGCTGCCCCAGTGCCCTCTGTAGAGGCTGCCACAGTGCCCTCTGCAGATGCTGCCACAGTGATGTCAGGGGCTTGCCCAGAGCTGGAGTCCCGGAGCAGAGCCGCTTCTGGCACTCTGCCTGGGATTCCAGCTCTGCTCCTGACATCACTGTCCATATATGGACAGAGATGTCAGGGGCAACCCCAGAGCTGGAGTCCCAGGCAGAGCACTAGTAGGCTCTTCCTGGGACTCCAGCTGTGCTCCTGACATCACTGGGACTCCTGCTCTGGGGAAGCCCCTGACACACTGTCTATATATGGGCAGCGATGTCAGGAAATTCCACAGAGTCCCGGAGCAGAGCCGATAATAGCGCTCTGCCCGGGACTCCGCTCTGGGGAATACCCTGACACACTGTCCATATATGGGCAGCGATGTCAGGGAATTCCACAGAGTCCCGGAGCAGAGCCGATACTAGCGCTCTGCCCGTGACTCCGCTCTGGGGAAGACCCTGACACACTGTCCATGTATGGGCAGATATGTCAGGTAATTCCGCAGCGTCCCGGAGCAGAGCCTATACTAGCGCTCTGCCCGGGACTCCGCTAAGGGGAAGACCCTGACACACTGTCCACATATGGGCAGCGATGTCAGGGAATTCCACAGAGTCCCGGAGCAGAGCCGACACCAGCGCTCTGCTCCGCTCTGGGCAAGACCCTGACACACTGTCCATATATGGGCAGCGATGTCAGGGAATTCCACAGAGTCCCGGAGCAGAGCCGACACCAGCGCTCTGCTCGGGACTCCGGCTCTGGGGAAGCCCCAGACATCGCTGTTCATATGTGGACAGCAATGTCAGGGAATTCCACAGAGTCCCGGAGCAGAGCCTGTATTAGCGCTCTGCCCGGGACTCCGGCTCTGGGGAAGCCCCAGACATCGCTGTTCATATGTGGACAGCGATGTCAGGGAATTCCACAGAGTCCCGGAGCAGAGCCGACACCAGCGCTCTGCTCGGGACTCCGGCTCTGGGGAGCCCCAGACATCGCTGTTCATATGTGGACAGTGATGTCAGAGAATTCCACAGAGACCAGGAGCAGAGCCGACACCAGCGCTCTGCTCCTCTCTGGGCAAGACCCTGACACACTGTCCATATATGGGCAGCGATGTCAGGGAATTCCACAGAGTCCCGGAGCAGAGCCTGTACTAGCGCTCTGCCCGGGACTCCGGCTCTGGGGAAGCACCAGACATCGCTGTTCATATGTGGACAGCGATGTCAGGGAATTCCAGAGTCTCGGAGCAGAGCCGATACTAGCGGCTCTGTGTCCCGCGGGCCGCAGATGACAGCCCCAGGGGCTGCATGCGGCCCACGGGCCGCGTGCTTGAGACCCCTGTCCTACACTGTGTGTTAGCTCAAAAAATGGCGACACACAGTGTAGGAGGTTTGAACGTTCAATCCCCTCCTTTCTCCTGGCACTAGAGCGAGTGTGTTTTCAAAAATTTTGCAGCATAAAGCAATGTGGTTGCTTTACCACATGCCAATGCTGCAATTTTGGGTTGCTCCATCTAGTGACCAGCACTGGGAAATTTTATAAATTAGAATCTAATTTATAATATTTCCTGACTCGTGAAAAAATTAAAAAAATTAGAACAATGTATAATCATTTATACACTAACTGTTTAACTAAAAAAAAAAAACATTTCTACCGACACATTCCCTTTAAAAAAATACAAAACTTTTGTGTGAGACTGGATTCACACGAGCATGTTCGGTCCGTAAAGGTCGGAACATATTTCAGCCGCAAGTCCTGGACCGACCACACTGCAGGGAGCCGGGCTCCTAGCATCATACTTATGTACGATGCTAGGAGTCCCTGCCTCGCTGCAGGACAACTGTCCCGTACTGTAATCATGTTTTCAGTAAGGGACAGTAGTTCCATGGAGAGGCAGGGACTCCTAGCGTCATACATAACTATGATGCTAGGAGCCCTGCTCCCTGCAGTGTGTTCGGTCCGAGACTTGCGGCCAAAATACGTTCCGTCCTTTACGGACGTAACATGCTCGTGTGAACCCAGCCTGAGGCTTTGTTCACAGCTGCGTAGGAAGCTCCGTTGCAGATCTGACAGAGAATAATGGATACAGTAGTGCTGCATGCTGCACTATTGTTTTCGTTAAAACAACCAACACCCCAACGGAAATCCGACAAAACCCATTAAAGTCAATGGGTTTAGTTGGCGGAAGGTGTTGTCTGTTGTACAGCGGAACAGGCGCTTCTTATTTTTCCGTTGCTCTGCTCTGACAGAGAAGAATAACGGAAAGCTGAATGCAGGTGTGAACCCAGCCTAACATTTTGGGCATTTTGAGTAAAATAAAACTTGCACTCCCATGCAGGCGGAGCTGGTACGGAGCGGCGGTCAAGCATGTACTATGCTGTTTCCGTCATTCCCATAGACTTTGAATGAAATGGAACGTGCACGCTTGACCGCCGCTCAATTCAATGTCCCCCTCACTGTGGGGGTGCAGTGAGGAGGATCTGGGGGTTTGGGACCCTCGTTCTTATGAACACAAAAAAAAAAAACAATTAAACTGTAAAATTATTGTAAACCCACTTGCTGGCCTCACTTTCTTGCTGGCCGCTCCGTTCCCTCGTTCTGGTCCCAGTTGTCCGGGATCCAAGATGGCTGCTACTGCCTCAGACTGGCATGTGGAGAGCGTTGCCTGCCAGTCTGAGACATGCCGCCACCTTCTTCACTGCTTTCGGAATCACTGTGTCCATCTCTTCTGACACGTCTGGCTTCTTGAAAGGAGTTCCGTCTGCAGCAACATCCTCACTGACAGCGCCATGGTTGGCATGAATCATCTTCTGTATGTAAGTATATCACATTGTATGCTTGTAACGGTCTTATATGTTTTATTGTCTGTGTTTTTTTACAGGTTTGAGTATCTTGGACTATTTAAGATCGTCGTAGGATCGAATTTTTACCAATAAAATAATCAAAACGGGCTGTAGGGGGGGGCGCAGTTTATTTCAATAAAGTATTTTTTATACATTTTGCCACTGTATAACAAAACTAGTAATCGAGGTGTCTGACTGACACCTCTCCATTAGAATTGCTAGGGTTTGGCGTCAGCCAGAGGTGTGCTATGTCCACTTTTGGCTGACACCAACCCCTTTTCCCCAATACCCAATGCACCAGGGCTACTGGGAAGAGCTGAGGACTATTGGGTGGCCCCTGAGACGGCCACAGGCTGGTGTTTTTAGGATGGGAGGGAACCAATAGCCATGGACCTTCCCATCCTGAGAATTTCAATCTGCGGTTGTTGGTTTTTCTTGGCTGGATAGAGCAATAGGAGGACCCCACATGTTTTTTTGTTTAATCATTTATATTTTTTTAAGAAAAGCATCACACTATGCTATAAATATATATATATATATATATATATATATATATATATATATATATATATATATATATATATATATATATAAAAACATGGAGAAAATCAATAGCTGCAGTCTGATTATTATCCGGATGGGAAGGTTCATGGCTATTGGTCCGATCCCATCCTAAAAACACCAGCCTGTGGCTGCCCATTACGTTGTTTGGGCTGCTCCTGATGGTTCTCGCCTCATCCCAGTAGCCCTGGTGCGTTGGAGGGATTAGTGTCAGCCAAAGGTGGACATAGCACATCACTGACTGACACCAAGCCCTAGCGATTGTAATGGAGAGGTGTCAGTCAGACACATCAATTACTAGTTCTGTTACAGTTGAAAAAAATATAAAAAACACTTTATTGAAATAAACTGCCCCCCCTACAGCCCGCTTTGACCGTAAAATTTTTATCCCACAACAATCCAACATAGTCCAAGACACGGAAACCTTTAAAAATAACAGACAATAAAACATAGAAGACCGTTACAAGCATACAATGTGACATAATTAAAGAGGCTGTCACCACATTATAAGTGCCCTCTCTTCTACATAATCTGTTCAGCGCTGTAATGTAGATAACAGTGGTTTTTATTTTGAAAAACGATCATTTTTGACCAAGTTATGAACAATTTTAGATTTATGCTAATTAGTTTCTTAATAGACAACTAGGTGCTTTTTAACAACTGGGCGTTGTACAGAGAAGTGTATGACGCTGACCAATCAGTGACCAATCAGCTTCATACACTTCTCATCGTTCCAGCCCAGCTACTTTCATTGCACAGCGTGATCTCGCGAGATCACGCTGTGCTGTCACATACTCCCACATTAACTTTACCGAAGTGTCTTGGGAGTGAATAGGCATCACCTCCAGCCAGGACGTGATGTCTACTCATGCTGCCACAACTTTGGTAACGTTTCTGTGGGACTTATTTACAGCACAGCGTGATCTCGCGAGGTCACGCTGTGCAGTGAAAGAAGCTGGGCTAGAACGATGAGAAGTGTATGACGCTGATTGGTCGCTGATTGGTCACTGATTGGTCAGCGTCATACACTTCTCTGTACAATGCCCAGTTGGTAAAAAGTTAAAAAGCACCCAGTTATCTATTAAGAAACTAATTAGCATAAATTTAAAATTGTTCATAACTTGGTCAAAAATGATCGTTTTTCAAAATAAAAACCACTGTTATCTACATTACAGCGCTGATCAAATTATGTAGAAGAGAGGGCACTTATAATGTGGTGACAGAGCCTCTTTAAATACAGAAGATGATTCATGCCAATCCTGGCGCTGTCTTCCTCTGTCCTCCACTGACGCGTGTCAGTGAGGATGTTGTTGCAGCTGGAACCCCTGTCAAGAAGCCAGCAGGACAAGTGTCAGAAGAGATGGACACAGCGCTGACATCATCGGTGCTCGTCCTTTGGAGAGCAGTGAAGAAGGCGCATGTCTCAGATTTGCAGTTAATGCTTTCTATATAAAAGTCTGAGACAGTAGCAGCCATCTTGGATTCTGGAAAACGGGGACCGGAATGAGTAAGCAGAATCAGAAACAAGTGAGGCCAGCAGGTAAGTTATCAATAATTTTGCAGTATTTAATTAGTTGTTTTTTTGACTGAATGATTGCTTTTTAACCAGTAAGCAGCAGCTCCAGTGTGCGTCTAGCTGGGGTGTATTTACGTTGCTGAGCAGTCTCATGCTGCAATCTAGCACATCTTGACGTCACGCTCAACGTCATAAGCGTTAACCCTAAAGTTTAAAACTCTGTAGAACTAATGACGAAGCTCTTTACAAAATTTATATATATATATTTTTTCTTTCACTTAATAATTTTTATTATTTCTAAAGGTCCAAAGCGCTGAAAAGCAGTCCCAGCGACGCCAACTGCTGTTTTTGGATAGGGCAGAGGGAGCGGCTCAGCCTCAGTGTGTGGTAAGCACTTGTGAGCTTGATACCCCCCCCCCTGCTGAAGAGAAGAGAAGACTGCAAAGGTAAGTGTAAAATGAATAAATGGGTTACATATAGAACTAGAATAATATTTACACACAGGGGTGTAACTACATTGTGCTGGGCCCCATGCCACACTTTTGAATAGCCTCGTCCACCTTAAAGAGGCTGTCACCACATTATAAGTGCCCTGTCTCCTACATAAGGAGATCGGCGCTATAATGTAGGTGACAGTAATGCTTTTTATTTAAAAAACCGATCTTTTTTCACCACTTTATGAGCGATTTTAGATTTATGGTAATGAGTTGCTTAATGCCCAAGTGGGCGTGTTTTTACTTTAGACCAAGTGGGCGTTGTACAGAGGAGTGTATGACGCTGACCAATCAGTGACCAATCAGCGTCATGCACTCCTCTCCATTCATTTAGGCAGCGCATAGGGATCCTTTTAGATCGCTATGTGCTGTCTTATACTAACACGTTAACAATACTGAAGTGCTTAGACAGTGAATAGACATTCTACGGGAAGTCTATTCACAATCCCTGCACTTTGTTACTGTTCCTGTGCTAGTTACAGCAGAGCAAGCGTAATCTCGCGAGATTACGCTGTAGATGACAGGTTACAACGAGATTACGCTTCCTCTGCTGTAACTACCACAGACAGAGTAACAAAGTGCAGGGATTGTGAATAGACATCCCGTGGAATGTCTATTCACTGTCTAAACACTTCAGTATTGTTAATGTGTTAGTATAAAACAGCACATAGAGATACCTGACGGAGCATCAGCGAAACGCGCGTCGGGTACAGCAGCGGTCCCCCCCCCTCCCGGTCCTGATCTCCTGGCTATCCTTGTACTGTGTAGGTGTAGGTATACTGCCATTTGTATGTTAATTTTGTGTAAGATTGCACTTGCATCTTTCCCAAGTATAGTTATCTATCTGTGCAAACGTACCATACCTAGCACCTGCTTTAAATTATTGATCCATGCACTTTAGCTCTCTGGGTGATCGCATGACCAATTTACCATCTGGGGGGGCCACGCTTTTATGTTCTGATTCCATCTTTTTACGAGGGCTTATGTTATTTTATTGTGTATAGTTGTTTTTATGTGATTTCTTGTGTCTAATTGACTTTAATAAAGATTGTACGTAACTTTTCTATTTATCTGGTCGTGACCTGTCTCTTTTTCTGGTTTGTTATATCAGTCACTAGGACCATTGGTATATTTTGGGGCATTATTCGGTTTGGTAAACAGCACATAGAGATCTAAAAGGATCTCTATTAACTGCCTAAATGAATGGAGAGGAGTGTATGATGCTGATTGGTCACTGATTGGTCAGCATCATACACTCCTCTGTACAACGCCCACTTGGCCTAAAGTAAAAACACGCCCACTTGGGCATTAAGACACTCATTAGCATAAATCTAAAATCGCTAATAAAGTGGTGAAAATAGATTGTTTTTTAAAAAATAAAAAGCACTGCTGTCACCTACATTATAGCGCCGATCTCCTTATGTAAGAGATAGGGCACTTATAATGTGGTGACAGAGCCTCTTCATTACTAGGACCACTGTTATCTACATTATAGCGCCGATCTCCTTATGTAGGAGACAGGGCACTTATAATGTGGTGACAGAGCCTCTAAGCATGGACCCCAGAACCAACATAAAAATATAAAAAAAATGTACTCCCCACTACTCGCTCCTCTTGCCTTCATGCTACACAAGGCCCACTACCACATCCAGCCGGGCAGCAGCAGGAAATTATATGAGACGCAGCATACACCGTCCTAACGCTTTGTTAAATACATGGATCCAATTTTAAGTGGGGCTCGCAGATTCCAGGTCGACCCAACCCCCTCTGACCGCAATTGTTATGCCACTGTTTTAACAACCTGTTTTTCCTCTGCTCTTATGTATCTATTTTTGATCATAGACGGGGTTTAGGATTGTACCGAAACAAATCCTGTATCTGCTATTTTGTTTATCTGAACCTGTCGGCCTGTTAATGTTGCCCTAACTGCGGGCAGTATGATATAGTGACAGGTGCACTGATCCTCCGGATAGGCCATTAATAGCTGATGGGTCTGGGTCCAACTATCAAGACCCCCACCGATCAGCTGTTTTGAAGGGAGTGCAGCGCTGCTTCCCCTTCATTTCTACTTGCTCACTTGTGAAACGTCGACCCGGTTGTAGCGGCGATTCACAGTATTGCAGCCATCTCACATTGAAGTGAATGTGAGAAGGCTGCAATACTCTGAATTGCGCTATATCTCTGTCGACGATTCACAGTGAGCAAGTAGAAATAAGGGCAAGCAGCGCTCGTACGAGCGCTGCACTCCCTTCAAAACAGCTGATCGGCGGGGGTCCCTGTAGTTGGACCCCGACCCATCAGCTATTGATGGCCTATCCTGAGGATAGGCCATCAATTTTTAGGGACTGGGAAACCCCTTTAAGTATTATTATGTTCATTAAATTTGCAGAATAAAGGAATAAAGTCTATATATTTTTATTTTTAAGATGTAGTTGAATATCTTTTGACTAAAACCAACAAAAGTTGTAGCTTACAATAATCTCGCTGTCCCTTGTATAACAAATTTACTTTTGTCAAAAGTACAGCATTGCTGTAACAACCTTGAACAAAGCCCCCTTTTTTACATTTTTAGCATTTCAACCCTTAGGCAATATGTGATCTCAGCACCAGGGCCTGCTCAAGGTTTATGTGGACCCTTGGGCGACACAGACTTAGTGGGCCCATTTGCGGGGGAACTCACGGTGGCAGTAAAGTGCCACACAGCCCCCCTCCCCGGTAGTGCCACACAGCCCCCCTCTGGTACCCCTACCTGGTAGTGCCACACAGCCTTTGGGGCTCCTTCTAGGAGTGGGAGCCGACGCTCTGGCCGGGGATTCCGCTTCAGGAGGAGCCCATGACGTCACTGTCCATATACATACAGTGATGTCAGGGGCAACCCCAGAGCCATAATACCGGGCAAAAAGCTACTAGCACTCTGCTTAATACACTGCCCTGCTCCTGACATCACTGTCCATATATGGATAGTAATCTCCGGAGCAGAGCTAGAGTCTCAAGCACAGCGCTAGTAAAGGCTCTGCTCCGGAACTCAGTCTCTGGGGAAGCCCCTGACATCACTGTCCATATATAGATAGTGATGTCCCGGGCAGAGCGCTACTAGCACTCTGCCTGGGATTCCTTCTCTCCTTCTGGCATCACTGTCCATATATTGACAGTGATGTCAGGGGCAACCCCAGAGCTGGAGTCCTGGGCAGAGCGCTACTAGCACTCTGCCTGGGATTCTGTAGAGTAGTAATTGGCAGATCGGGGAGATACCTCCCTGCTCTGCCATAGCATTCAATAGTATCTGCGTCCTTAGGATGCAGATTCCATTGAATGTGGCGTCGCTACCGCTGTAGCAGCCATAGCGGCTGCTAGCGGGGCCACTAGACATGGGGTGCACGTGACAGTGGGCAGCACGTGTCCCCTCATGCTGTGGATCCCGTTGCGGCTGCTACATTGGTGGTTACGTCGCCTCCTAGACAGAGGCTTCCTATAGAATCTCCGGCAATAGTGTCGGCAGCGCTCTGTCCGTGGATTCCACTTATGGAGGAGCCATGACAGTAGCGTCAGCACTATTTAACATTTAGCTCTGGCATCTCTGTAGGATTCGGCAGACTTAAGCTGGCCTTACACTTGAGACAGCAATCGTCCAGCCGACAGCTATTTCTCTAGACTTCCCCACACACATGCATGCTCAGCCGACTGTGCATGTGTTTTCAAGAAGGATATATGAGAAAGGAGCTGTCAGACTCCTGGCAACGGCTTATCTATTTGCAAGCAAAAGGATTGGGCACATTGAAATTCCACATGCCTGACCCTCTCTGGACACAACCAAACACATTAGATGGTCGGTTGGTCATAGTAGTGGGTTAGTAAAAATAACAGTTGATATTGTTGGTAGTGTACATATGTAGTATGAACTGACATTTGTCTTGTACCCTTTTTTTTTTAGCAGTGATTTATCAGGACTTTAGTACAGGTTTGTGAGTTAATATATTTCATTTTGTTCAGACGTTCTACTAGTTCAGTTTCATTGTTATTTCACACGGTTTTCCTTCCTTGGTGAAGATTTTTGAACCATTTAACAATTTATTTTCTCTATAGCAAATTAAGTTCCCCTTTTTCAATTGTCTTCTATCAATACTCCTCATTATAAGTTTTGGGGCTATTAGAGGTAGCAAGCAGTGTTTCGCCAATCTTGCTTTTCTAGAAAAAATACATATATTTTGCTCTTGGTTAATACTTATTGAGACCAAAAAAAATGTACCACCATAAATCTGGCTTTCAAAAACGCAAGAAAAAAAGAGAGCGTGAAGAAGAGGAAAAGATAAAGAAAAAAGTGATACTGGACTACTTTAAGAAGCCACAATCCAACCAGGGAGGTGATGTTGAAATCCAAGAATTACCTGAACTACACATAGAAGCTTCTCATCAAATACTTGCGCAAACGGCATCATCCAGCCAGGTGGCTGCGCCTGCAAGCATTTCGTCAGTTATGGAAGAAGAGAATGCTACTTCTAGCAATATGTCAACTTTTGCAGTGACAGAAGAAGCTGTAGAGACACCATGTTCCTGCACTATGTCCCTGGAGAATCCTATCATGATAGAAGAAGAATCTCCTTCACACAAAATGTTGCCTTCCAGTCTTTTCACAGAGATGGAAGGAGAGGTAATGCCGTCCTCCTCAACTTCAACTTCTTATATTGAGAATGAAGATCTTCCCATAGAAGTTTTCAAAAATATGAATGATGGAGCGTCTTGTTGCATACAGAGTAATACAAACATCTGTACCCGTATTTTTTCTCCAGAAGAGGACACTCAGTCTTATAGGACATTACAAGGAGAAGTTGATTGGAAAGACACAGCTCTGTGGCCAGATGTCCTCCAGAAAAAAGAAATAGAGAAGATTGTTCTTTCTGGACTATTCAATGAAGAGGAATTAAAAAAGATGGCACAGTCTTTGCCTACAGAGGTTGATAACCGTTGTTTCAGTGATTTTCTTCTATATGCCAAGTCCTCAAATGGAAGGGAGAAGAATTTACGGGATTGGCTAAGATGGAGCACAACCAAGCAGGTAACTTATTGTGTAACTTGCATGGCCTTTTCTACGGACTCCAGGAGTAAAACAGGAAGCATCCTCTGTCAAAAAAACGGTTTTAATCCATCAAAGCACAGGTGGCATCGACTGTACAAGAAATTACCGGAGCATGAACATTCCGCACAGCACAGAAAGCACTACTGGAGTTGGAGAACACTCCAAAAGTCCATAGGCGGTCATGGTGTTAACTTCGAGATGCAAAGAAGTTTAGCGAAGGAAGTGGATAAGTTTATGGCTCTTCTAGAAAGACTTTTGGATGTGACGCTGCATTTGGCTTCACGCAACATGGCATTCAGGGGAACAACGCAAAGAATTGGAGAAATCCATAATGGCAATTTTCTTGGAACGTTGGAAATCCTGTCACGATATGACAATTTACTACACGAGCATTTAGAAAAAGTCAAGGCCAGTCAAGAAAAAGGAAAGAAACTTCCAGCTCATTATCTCTCCTGGGCCACACAAAATGAATTTATAAATATTTGCGGAAAACACGTACTGGATGCCATACTATTAGAAAGGAAAGAAGCGATTTATTTTTCTGTAGTTTGTGATGCTACACCAGATATTTCACACACCAAACAGAATGTTATAGTTGTAAGATATGTTTACAGAGAGCCTCAAAAAAGAAGTTGGCATATTCAAGAAAGGTTCTTGGAATTTTTTTATTTTTTCCAGAAGACTGGTGAAGAAATTGCTGAAATGATTATCTCAAGATTGAGTGAACATGCCATTGACCTCAAAGACTGCAGAGGTCAGGGATATGACAATGGTGCAAACATGTCCGGCAGGATTAAAGGTGTAAGAGCCAGAATCCAGGAGAGATATCCAACAGCTATCTTTTGTCCCTGCGCTGCCCATTCGTTAAACCTTGTGGGTGTACACGCTGCTGCAAGCTGCCCTGAAATGAAGACATTTTTTGGAAGTGTAAACAGGATATACATTCTGTTTAGCAGCAGCCCTGAGAGATGGAACACACTGCTTGAAGAAGTTGGAAGGTCTTTGCATGGTCTAAGTGACACCAGGTGGAGTTCAAGAATAGAGGCTGTGCATCCAATTGCTCAGAAACTCCCAAGCGTTCTGAAGGCTCTGGAAAAAGTTCTTGCTTCCAAAAAACTTACAAGTGATGCACACTCAGACGCTCAAGGTCTCCATGACTATTTTTCATGTTTCCGGTCAGTAGTTTTAGCAACATTCTGGATAAAAGTGCTTACCAGTTTTGAGCAGAGAAACAAAATTCTTCAATCAAGATCTATTTCCATGGAAATTGGAGCCGCCAACAATAAAGCCCTCTCGGAAGAAATGAAACTTCTTCGGAAAAAGTGGCCTGCTCTACTCTCTGAAGCCAAATCTGTAGCTGATTGTATGGAGATTCCAAAGGAGCTACTGAATTCTCAGCAATTGCGCCAAAGGAAGTCAAAGCACCATGATGCTATACATCCTGAAGATCATTTTAAAGCTAATGTCTTCCTTGTGGCAATGGACACAATCATTTCTGATCTTCATAAGCGCTTCAAATCAATGGAAGATGTATGCAAATTATTTGCTCCAATCCTTAAACTGAGAACAATGAGTGAAGAAGACTTGGTGACATCCACTGAAGAATTGATCTCCGCATACCCTAATGACTTCACATCATCTTTACTCTGTGAACTGCAACATCTCCGTAAAGTGTATTGCGCTGCATACCCCGAAAACTTGGGTCCACTAGATTTGCTAAACTCTATCTATGAACTAGAGCTTCAGGGAATATTTGGAGAGGTGTGTATTTCTCTTCGGATTTTCACCACCCTCCCACTTTCAGTAGCGGAAGGAGAAAGGGCATTTAGCAAACTTTCATTGATCAAGAACTATCAGCGTTCTACAATGAGCGAGCAACGTTTAAACAGCCTAGCAATTCTTTCCATTGAACATGGGCTTGCCAGACAGCTCAATTATAAAGACCTTATTAAAGATTTTGCAAATCGGAAAGTTAGAAGACTGTCTGCTCTACAAATCTAAATTTGCTCTTATTTTTGCTCTGAGCCAAGCACGAAACAATCCTCATCTATCACAGCTAAAACAGCACAATAGCTATTTGCGCAATAGGTAAGTATATGATTAATGATGTTTAAATGTAAAATAAGAATTTTTGCCCCCTTTTGCTGCTTTTCTTTGTTATTGATAGTAATATTGTTTATATTTATGCTCAATCTGTAAAACCGTTCGCACTATTCTGTTTGTTTGTTAGTTATATGTTAATGTGACTGAAGCACTTTATCATTTTATATTTGTTATATATGTTGTCCGTTAAACTTTTTTTCTTATATGTTAACGTTTGGTGGTTCTTAATTTTTTGGAATGATGTTTCACTTGCACTATAGTATTGAATCGAATTACCATATTTGGTCAAAAGATTTAACTGAATGACTCTAAATTTAAAAAAAAAAAACATTTGGTCACCAGAATAGGTAAACAGTTTTAACAGCATTCAACAAATAAACAGACCACAAATAAGATTATGTTATTTTGTACATCTTAAAAAGGCACTATTAAAAATTTGCAGAGTACGGGAACAATTAATACAATTAACCTTTGAACAGCCTAAGGGCTTGTAGACATGCCTATGGATTCATTAAATGGACCCAGAGGCCGTATGTGCGGCATAATATTCTCAGCTAGACATATAGTGGAGCTCGTTATATTTTATTTTACAGAAGTCAATGAGAAAAAGGAAAAACGCCATGTGCCTCAGTGTACAAATTGAGAGATGGCGGTACAGTATGAGTTCTTAGAATTTTATTAGCTCCATATTATAGATCCACAACATTAGGATCTTAGGCAGCTAAATTTACTAGTGTTAGATACATATAGGGTTATTGAGAAATTTGAAATAAGTTAGAGTAGAGTAGGGCCCTGCCAAAAGAGTCTACCTTGTCGTGGTGGCAGGCTTCAAAATCTTTTGGCCAAATAAAAAGTTATTCGTTATGTATCACACAAAGAGCGTGATATGGTGCTGGGCGGAGTACCGTTAACGGGCGGTGCCACGTTAGGGGTCCCAGACAATTTAGCTGTATGGGGCCCTGAAATTCCTGATTGTGTGTAACAAGATGTCTGAAATAGGTGGACTGGGCAGATTTACATTTATCAGTCAGTGAAAGGGGTGGGGGAGGGAGATGGGTGCCTGTAATTAGATCAGGGATAGATGGAGGCACAAAGGATAATGATGATTATTAGTGTGTAAGACAGTGTGCAGGGAGCTAGGTGCCTGTAATTAGAACAGGGAATCACACTGTGAACATAGAGGGGCGTGGCAGTATGCAAATAGCTGAGATGCTTTAGAGGAAGGGGGATGTAAGGGATCATGGGTATGGTGGGTTACAAGACAGGAAACAGCCGGGACCAGAAGCAAGGGATGTAAACAAACAAACACCAGCAGTGACGATTTAGATCAAACCGAAACTGGTTAGAAGGTTAATAGGGGGTATTAGGGAAGGCAAACCAAGGCTGGGGGACAGTTTTTAGAAAAAAAAATTCCTGGACAACCCCTTTAAATGTTCTAATAATCTAAACCAGTGAATGCAATGCACTCACTAAATGGCAACCTAAAGAGCGGATAAAAGGAGCTCAAATGATGTGCTCCATACAAGCAAATAAGGCCGTCAAACCCATATGAGTCCTCCCTGGAAGTCAGAAGTGATGAAAATCCTTTTTTCTAGAACTCCAGGGATGCCGACATTAACCCATTCCTTACAGTAGATCCCAGTGATGTTAGCATTGACCCCTTTAATACCCTAGACTACCAGGGATTTTGGCATAGACACTATAAAACTATTCACATGGACACTATATAAAACTGTTTGGGCGCTATGCTGCTTACTATCTACAAAGGCTGCCGTGTGCATGAGGCCTAGGTGGCAGGATTTCATATGTCCAACATGCAAATGTACACAATGGGAGGAATGTATTAAGACTGGTGTTTCGTACGCCACTCTTAATGGATAGAAAGGTGGAGTGAGATGCAACACATTTATTAAGAGGCGAGCACCTCTTAATAAATGTCACATCTTGTGGCTGTGCGCTCTCCGTTCCCCTCCATAAAATAAAAGAAACACCTCATCGCTCCTTTTCTCCCCTGTGGGTCCCCTCATCATTCCAGCACGGCTCATACAAGGTTCTGACACGTCAGGGCCTTAAATGTGATGCAGCACTTCAATGTCATCAATGCTGCGTTGCATACAATGTACTGATAACTTCAGTACTTTATATGAGCCCCATCATGCAGAGGGGACCTGGAGGGGAGAAGAGGAACGATGAGGTGAGTAATATTTTTTTTAATTATTTTATTTTATTTAACTGTCCAATGGGAGGGTAGTTTGATTGGAGGGGCATGGTACGAGGCCCAGCACGGTATGAGGCATGGTACGAGGCAATGTACACGTGCCTCTACCTTGCTAAACCCCACAGAGTGAAATCAACGCCAGTTAGGAGATGGTGTAGAATTCATTTACTCCAGTGTTCTGGCAATTTGTCGGGTCTCAGTGGGCACACTCCTTTCTCCAAGGTCCCTATCCAAAATGTGGCAAGGGTGGCAGAAAAATAACAAAAGTCTTTTGAGCCCTTTTGCAACTTCTCTACGCCAGAAAACTGGCTTAGAAATGTTTATAAAGTAACCCTTTTACATTTACAACAGAAGACTCATCTCTCTCTTGGGCCTAAACTTGCAAAATGTATTCAGAATAGATAGGAACTGACTTTTTTCTGCTCTAATTCCACACCGCCTTGGACAGGAGTGAGTAGTGTAAAGACACAAAATACAGAGTTAGTCAGCACCTCCTAAAGCCTCATTCCAATGACTGTAAAGCAGCTACATTTTAGCATCCGTGTTATAGCCACCAGACCTGTACCCACCATGGCTCAAGTGAACCAAATTTAGATCACTTTAGAGTTCAATGCGTAACCGCAAACCGGTCAGAGTGCCAATGCTGCCCCCAAACAGTATAATGCCCCTATAACTGCCCCATGCAGTATAAAGCCCTATAGCTGCCCCCACACAGTATAAAGCCCCTATAGTGCCTCCCCACACAGTATAAAGCCAGTAAAGCTTCCTCAACACATTATAATCCCCCCATAGCTGCCCCTAAACAGTATAATGCCCCTATAACTGCCCCACACAGTATAATGCCATATAGCTGCCCCTACACAGTGTAATGCTCATATAGCTGCCCCCACACAATATAAAACCCCCTATAGCTGCCCCCACACAGTATAATGCCCCATAGCTTCCCCCACAGAGCATAATGTCCCCATAGCTGACCCTACAAGGTATAATGCCCCTATAGCTACCCCCACACAGTATAACGCCCCAATAGCTGTCCCCACACAGTATAATATCCGCATAACCACCACCATAACTCCCCTCCACACAGTATAAAGCCCCCCATAGCTGCCAGCTCACAGTATAATGCCCACAGCTGCCCCACACAGTATAATGCACCCATAGCTGCCTCAACACAGCTCCAATAGTGCCTAATAAAAATAATAACATACATACTCACATATGCCCATTCCCACGATGGGTGGAGGAGATCCTTCTGCTCCTCTGGTCTGTGCAATGTGTGGCTCAGCACAGACAGGCACGATGATGTCACTACAGCGTGCCTGTCTGCACCGAGCGGCTCACTGCTCACGGCATAGTGACTGCTGGAGCAAGGAGCCGTCAGCTCCTTGCTCCAGCATTGAATTCAACTGTATCTGCGCCCACAGTTGAAACGGGATATCAGTCAGTGGCTCGCAATCCCCCGGAGGTCTTCACACGACTCCTCGGGGTTCTTGACCCATAGTTTGGGAAACAGTGCTCTAGACAATGTTCTCCTGGGAAACCTTGGCTCCTGGCATTCATGTGAATGTTACTTTGACACGTTCCACCTGTCTAAGCATTGTTGAAGACCAAGTACATACCCGAATGGCAACAGTATTCCCTAATGGCAGTGTCCTCCGAATTCCCAAGAGCTCAATCCAATTGAGCATCTGTTGGATGGGCTGAAAAAACAAGTCCAAACCATGGAGGCCACATCAAACAACTTTTAGGACTTATAGAGGATCTCTCACTAGGTCCTAAAATCTAATTTACATATGTTACCTTTAACCCACACCCTCTGTTTTTTTCCTTCCTGCTCCCCCCATTCCTGAGTTATTGTCCTCCGTTCTTTTGATGTCCTATATGTAAATCCACTGTAGTTAGCCAAAGGGGCTTGAACTACAGTGAATCTCCCTAGGTGGAGCCATCTTCACAGCCTTTGACACTCAACTCACCCACCGCAACTGGCGAACTGCAATCCGAACCCGGACCGCAGACGCCAGTTGTCTGGACCAGTGGAATCACTTGGACCGGGCAGATACCGTATATTATATTATGGCAGAGCAGGGGGCTATCAGCTCCCTGCTCCACCATTCACCAGGCTACAGGCGATGTTTGGCCTACAGCCTATAAAATGCTGGGACAGGATCCCTGCGCAGGACAGTGCGATTATGTCACTTTATACAACTGTCCCATCGCGTCTTATAGGCTGCAGGCCTAACGTGGCTGAGTAGGCCTGCAGATCAGCTCCGTTCGTTGTGGGAATGGGGCTAGTTAAGTACAAGTTTGCTTATTTATTTGGGGTCACTATCTACAGGGGATGTGTGGCACTCTCTACAGGGGGATGTGTGTGGCTCTGTCTACAAAGGAGGGGTGTTTTACTATCTACAAGGAGGGTGTGGCACTATTTACAGGTGGCACTGTGGCATTATGACAAGGGGTGTGTGTAGCACTATCTAAAGCGGATGTGTGTAGCACTATCTACAGAGGGCATTGTGGCACTATCTACAGGAGGCATTGTGGCACTATCTACAAGGAGGGTGTGTAGCACTATTTACAGTGATATGTGTGGCACTCTACAGGGGGCTTTGTGGCACTATATACATGGGGGCGTGACGCTATCTACAGGGTGCAGTTTGGCACTATTTACAAGGGGGAATTGTAGGGCACTATCTACAAGGGGCATTGTGTGGCACTATCTATAAGGAGCATTGTGTGGCACTATCCACAGGGAGCAGATATTCCTCGGATTTCTGCCGCAGATCCATGGATCGGAATTGCCTGTGGCAAATCCAACCTGTATGAATATAGCCCTACTGTTGGTGCTCAGCTCGGACTTTCTCCTGACGGCAGACCAAGGTAAATGGACCTTCACTAAAAATAGTTGAATACCCCTTCTATTGCGCATACTTTGAATGGCAATGTACGTCACATATTATAATATAGTAAGACAGAGCTCCGCTTAGATATCTATTTATCTCTATGGAGTTTATTTTTTGTCTCTACGTATACGGAACTTTGGTGTAATGACTGGGGTGGGGAGACAGACAAGTGAGCCCTAATCTACCCACCACTCAGTCCCTGCCTACTTGCAACGACCCGCCCTGGGCGACGGGGTACAACTGGGCGACGGTCCCTACGCTCAATAAGTGCACGACAGACAAACAGACAAGGCTACACAGAGCTAGGGGGAGAAAGGGGCAATTGCCCACGGCAAAACCGTGAGCAACAAGAGAAGTGAACAAGCCGAGTCAAACCAGGAGAGTACGAGGTGCCAAACGCAGAGCAGAAGAGTAGTAAACAAGCCGAGTCAAACCAGGAGTGTACGAGGTACCAAACGCAGAGCAGGAGAGTAGTTAGCAAGCCGGGGTCAATAAGAAGCAGGGACAATGGTACAAGAAGCTTCAGCAGGGCCAGGAAACCAAACGAGAAGAATCACAAGGAAAGGAGGAACAGGAAAGGCAGGTATAAATAGACAGAGGGCGGGAGCTAGCTCCATCTGGCCAGGCTGTGATAGGTTCTCCCACTCCTAAGCCTGCCACCCTGAGTGGTGGAAGATGGAGTCAGTCTCACAGACATAGAAGCAGGTGCAGACTGATTATCTATGGGCGTTAACCCCGAAGCTGTGCCTGGCAGATCCTTTACATTTGGTCTGTTCCCCAGGGCTTGCACCCACACGATGCCTGCGCTGCTGGACTTTGGATTGTCTGTATATACTGACCTACCAACGTGCACGGCTTTTTCAGTTATGTCTTTACTGCAAGATACCACAGGTACTTTACCTCCGGACGTCTTTGCATATACCGACGGTGATATCGAGCGTTAAGGGGAGGGGTATCTGGAGGGAGGGAGGGAGGGAAGAAGGGGTATCGGAAGGGAGGGAGGGGTATCGGGAGGGAAGGAGGGGTATCGGGAGGGAAGGAGGGAGGGGTAACGGGAGGGAGGGAAGAAGCGGTATCGGGAGGGAGAGGGAGGGGTATCGTAAGGGAGAGAAGGAGGGGTATCGGGAGGGAGGGAAGGAGGGAGGGATATCGGGAGGGAGGGGTATCGGGAGGCAGGGAAGAAGGGGTATCGGGAGGGAGGGGTATCGGGAGGGAGGGAAGAAGGGGTATCGGGAGAGAGAGGGAGGGGTGGGAGCATTAAGTGTAGGGCGTTAGGGGGCAATTAGTTAGAAATAGTTAGTTAGTTAGTTAGTTAGTTAGTTAGTTAGTTAGGGCTAGTGTTAGGGAACATTTATTAGCGTTAGGTTTATAGTGTGGTAGTTTTAGCGTTTATCTATAAAAAGATCTAAAAAACAAAAATAGTGTAGCGTTTAGTTAGCGTTAGACTTACGGTATTAGGTAGCGTTAAGTGTAGGGCATTAGTTAGGGGGGCAATTAGTTAGAAATATTTAGTTAGTTAGGGCTAGTGTTAGGGAACATTTATTAGCGTTAGGTTTATAGTGTCGTAGTTTTAGCTTTTATATATATATATATATATAAATTTTAAAAAATAGTGTCGCGTTTAGTTAGCGTTAGACTTTGTTAGTAAGATTACCATGGCTCAGTATCTGTATATGGCAGAAGAGGCCTACGCCATGATCTGCTCGGATACAGAAAGCGCAAGTGAGACTGATGAGCAATTCTTAGTTTTGTCATCGTCCACTAGCACCAATAACGAGGAGCCACAGCCAAGGCGCCGCAGGCAAGATTGTCCACCTGGCACTAGTGCCATTGATCCTGATTGGGTGCCCACGGAGTCATATAGCCTGTGTGTTCCAGAATTGAATTTTGTGATGGACATCCAAATCAGCAGAGGGGTTTAGGTATGAGGACTTTTTCAAAATATGTCTCTCAGAGGAATTATTAGTCCTAATGGTTGAGCAGACCAATTTATACGCTGCTCAATTTATTGCAAGTCACCCCATCTCTTATTACGCCAAAAATAGCATGTGGCGACCAGTAGTTGTGGCAGACATTTTAACATTTTGGGGCCTCCTATTGAACTTGGGTTTGGTTAAGAAACGCACAATTAGGTCTTATTGAACATCTGATGTCCTGTACGACACACCTACAGTGAAGGAAATAAGTATTTGATCCCTTGCTGATTTTGTAAGTTTGCCCACTGTCAAAGTCATGAACAGTCTAGAATTTTTAGGCTAGGTTAATTTTACCAGTGAGAGATAGATTATATTTAAAAAAAAAACAGAAAATCACATAGTCAAAATTATATATATTTATTTGCATTGTGCACAGAGAAATAAGTATTTGATCCCTTTGGCAAACAAGACTTAATACTTGGTGGCAAAACCCTAGTTGGCAAGCACAGCAGTCAGACGTTTTTTGTAGTTGATGATGAGGTTTGCACACATGTTAGATGGCCACTCCTCTTTGCAGATCATCTGTAAATCATTAAGATTTCGAGGCTGTCGCTTGGCAACTCGGATCTTCAGCTCCCTCCATAAGTTTTCGATGGGATTAAGGTCTGGAGACTGGCTAGGCTTCTTTTTGAGCCACTCCTTTGTTGCCTTGGCTGTATGTTTCGGGTCATTGTTGTGCTGGAAGACCCAGCCACGAGCCATTTTTAATGTCCCGGTGGAGGGAAGGAGGTTGTCACTCAGGATTTGACGGTACATGGCTCCATCCATTCTCCCATTGATGCGGTGAAGTAGTCCTGTGCCCTTAGCAGAGAAACACCCCCAAAACATAATGTTTCCACCTCCATGCTTGACAGTGGGGACAGTGTTCTTTGGGTCATAGGCAGCATTTCTCTTCCTCAAAACACGGCGAGTTGAGTTAATGCCAAAGAGCTCAATTTTAGTCTCATCTGACCACAGCACCTTCTCCCAATCACTCTCAGAATCATGCAGATGTTCATTTGCAAACTTCAGACGGGCCTGTACATGTGCCTTCTTGAGCAGGGGGACCTTGCGGACACTGCAGGATTTTAATCCATTATGGCGTAATGTGTTACCAATGGTTTTCTTGGTGACTGTGGTCCCAGCTGCCTTGAGATCATTAACAAGTTCCCCCCGTGTAGTTTTCGGCTGAGCTCTCACCTTCCTCAGGATCAAGGATACCCCACGAGGTGAGATTTTGCATGGAGCCCCAGATCGATGTCGATTGACAGTCATTTTGTATGTCTTCCATTTTCTTACTATTGCACCAACAGTTGTCTCCTTCTCACCCAGCGTCTTACTTATGGTTTTGTAGCCCATTCCAGCCTTGTGCAGGTCTATGATCTTGTCCCTGACATCCTTAGAAAGCTCTTTGGTCTTGCCCATGTTGTAGAGGTTAGAGTCAGACTGATTAATTGAGTCTGTGGACAGGAGTCTTTTATACAGGTGAACATGTAAGACAGCTGTCTTTAATGCAGGCACCAAGTTGATTTGGAGCGTGTAACTGGTCTGGAGGAGGCTGAACTCTTAATGGTTGGTAGGGGATCAAATACTTATTTCTCTGTGCACAATGCAAATAAATATATATAATTTTGACTATGTGATTTTCTGTTGTTTTTTTTATAGAATCTATCTCTCACTGGTAAAATTAAACTAGCCTAAAAATTATAGACTGTTCATGACTTTGACAGTGGGCAAACTTACAAAATCAGCAAGGGATCAAATACTTATTTCCTTCACTGTATGTATAGGGAAGTGATGACAAGGCAGCGCTTTGAGACCATACTGCGCTTCCTTCATTTTATGGATAACAACCTTTGCCCAGCCCGCAGTGACCCCAGCCATGACCGGCTTTTTAAAATTAGGCCACTTTTAAATTATTTAAATGGCAAGTTTTCATAGACCTATACCCAGAAAAAAATATTGCCGTGGATGAGTCCCTGGTCCTTTTCAAATGCCGGCTTCAATTCAGGCAATATTTGCCAAATAAGAGGGCTCGATTCGGGTTAAAAATTGATAAATAATGTTAGAGTGACTCGGGCTACACTCACAAATTTAGAGTGTATGAAGGGAAAGACTCCCAAATTGTCCCTCCAGAATGCCCCTTCAATCAACATCAGTGGGAAAATTGTATGGGACCTTTTGCACCCTCTTTTTGATAAGGGGTCCTACTTATACGTGGACAATTTCTATTCCAGCATACCCCTCTTCAGGTGCCTGTCAGAGAAAAAAAAGTGGCCTGTGGCACCATACGCCACAATAAAAAAGGCCTGCCAAAGTCCCTGGTCAACCAAAAATTAAAAGCTGGGGAAATCAGGGGACTTTGTGTATTTGTCAAATTCCGTGACAAGAGAGATGTTCTCATGCTAACATCAATTCACCCAGACAGCAGCAGCCACATTCCTGTACGCAGGAGTAGTAGTACTGTCCGTAAGCCTGTGTGCATACAGGATTACAATAAATATATGGGTGGGGCGGTCCTTGCAGACCAGATGCTGCAGCCCTACAGCGCTGTCCGGAAATCCCTGATATGTTACAAAAAACTGGCCGTTCACCTCATCCAAGTGTCCCTATACAATTCATTTATGATTTTTAGAAAGGCGGGGAACCAGGGATCCTATCTTGAATATCAAGAAAAGGTGATAAAATATCTTATATTTGAAGACCAGGCCCAGGGGAGGGGAGCGGTGGCATCATCAACTCAAGCCACCAGAATTGTCCCAGGACAACATTTCCCATCCGAAGTGCCCCCTACTGCCAAAAAAAGCCGATCTCAAAAGAGATGTCGCGTATGTTCTAAAAACGGCATACGGAGGGAAAACAGTTACCAATGCGACACCTGCCCCGAGAAACCAGGGCTCTGCATTAGGGAATGTTTCCTGGTGTACCATACAACCCTAAATTTATGATTTGATTTTAAATAGTTTTTTATAGCCCTTATGCACTTTGAAATTTTTCTACATTTAGATTTTTTTTTTTACTTCACCTTTTATTACACTATAGCCCACATATAAATTGGAATACAAGAAAAACTGCAAAATAATAAATAATAATTCTCACTATACCCCTAGATGAATACCATAAGAGAAAGATCACCCACCAACAAAAAAAATAATTCTCACTACACCCCTAGATGAATAACTTGTCCTGTAAATTACGTATTTGTGAAAAAAAAAAAAAAAAAAAATACATTTTATTTTTTACACTAACTTTGCATTAATTCCATTAAACAAAACGTGGCCTTTAACTACTCACTACACCCCTAGATGAATACCTTAGGGGGTGTAGTTTTCAAAATGGGGTTACTTTTGGGGGTGTTACATCGTTCTGCCAGCTCAAATCCTTTGCAAACCAAAATTATGTCCTGAAAACCATAGAGGGGTTCCTGTCATTTTGGGCTCCACCTTGCGGCCAGGCAATGGATTACGCTCTAAGTGGGGGTACTTTTGAAAACCGTAGAAGCAGCGCAATAAATGTTGGGGTGCATTTTCACTGTTTCATGTACTATGTATGAAAAATATGTCCTATAAATGACACATTTGTGAAAATAAATCTAAATTTATTTTTTTACGCTGTCTTTGCATTAAATTCAGCAAAAAACTGTGCATTCAAAATACTCACTACACCCCTAGATAAATACCTTAAGGGGTATAGTTTTCTAAATGGGGTCATTTATGGGGAGTTTCCATTGTTCTGGCAGCTCATCCAATGTGCAGTGGGGCCTAAAACATTTTCAAGCAAAATATGTGTCCTGAAAGCCAAAGGGTGCTCGCTTCATTGTGGGCCCTGCCGTGTGTCCAGGCAGTGCATTAGGGCCACAATGGGGGTATTTTTGAAAACAGGAGAAACAGGGTGATAGATTTTGGGGTGTGTTTCTTCATTCTCATGTTTGCTTTACAAAGAAATCTGTCTTTAAGATGAGGGGAGTCAAAATACTCACTACACCCCTAGATAAATACCTTAAGGGGTCTAATTTTATAAATGGGGTCATTTATGGGGAGTTTCTATCGTTCTGGAGCTTAATGCCTCTCCAAATGTGCAGTGGGGCTGTAACGTCTATGGCCACGGCCCGTCGATCGGTCGTTAACCCCAACGGCCGTGGCCATGGACAGCTTACCTGCCTGCAGCGTCGTCCCCCAGTCAGGCGCCGGCACTCTCTTCCGGATTCCGAGTGTCTCCGGCGGGTGCGCGCGCCCGCGCGTGCACGGCCTTAAAGGGCCAGTGCGCGCGTTTTTGTAAAAACTGTAATCTGGCCCAGGATGCCCTGGGCTATAAAAAGGGCTTTGCCCTCTTGCCCTTTGCGAGAGCGTTGTTAGTTTTCCCGTTGTTCGTCTTGCTTATGGTCTCCCAGTGTCTTCCAGCCTCCCAGTGTACCTTGCTCCTGTATTCTGTATCCCGTATCCTCTTTCCGTGCTACCTAGTGCTATTGCCGTGCTGCGCTACCTGCCGTGCTGTGCTACAGTCTACGCTACCCTGCTATGCCTCACCGAACGACTTCCCACCGCCTGGTTCTGGACGTGTCCGCCTCGCCACTGCCTACGATTGCCTCAGGTACTCTCGCTGAACCATTGAACTGTGTACCTTCCGGTTTGGCCAGCTGCCATCCCCGCTACGCGGTACGGCCCAGTGGGTCCACACCCCGCATCGTGACATCCACACCCCGCACCGTGACAGAACGCTCTGGCCATGGACCCCGCTGGCCAATTCAAGGGCTTGTCACCCTCCCAAGCCATGCAGGCGGATCTGCTGGATCTCTGAGCTAGGCAGGACCAGCTCCTCATGGCCGTGGACTCTATGGCGCAGCAGCTAGGGACGCTAGTTGCCTCCATTCCTGCTTCTGTGCAAGTTCCTCAAGCCGACCCTCCTGTTGCTCCTCCTGGCAGTTCCATACCTTATCCCGTTCCCGCGCCGTCCTTTAGCAACGCAGGCTTGTTCCCTTCTAAGCAGGTCTGCTGGAGCTGAATGACGCAAGGGGCGCGGCATCATTGAAAAAAGCTGAGTGGCAGGGCAAAGAACTAATGTACCTTGCCCAGCCATTCCGTGCCTTTCAATGACGCAAGCGGCACGATGACGTCATCACACCACCTGCGTCATTGAAAGGCGCTGAATGGCAGGTCAAGGGACTAATGTTCTTTGTCATGCCAGAGGTAGCAATTATATCTGCGTCCTATAGATGCAGATACAATCATAGTGCAGGAGGGGGGGTGGCGGTTGGTTTCAGTGACGCCGCCGCCCCCTCAGAGAGGCCGCAGGTCACCACCCGAGACGAGGCGCTCACCATGCCTCATGGAAGGTGCGGCCCTGAATAGATACATACATTACACATACAGTACATATATACATTACACATGCATACATTATATATACATTACGAATACAGTACATACATTACACATACAGTACATACATTATACATATAGTACATACATACATTACACATACTGTACATACATTACACACAGTATATACATATACTATACATACTCATTACACATACAGTACGTACGTACGTACGTACGTACGTACGTACGTACGTACACACACTACACATACAGTACATACATACATTACACATACAGTACATAAATTACACATACAGTACATACAGACATTATATATACATTACACATACAGTTCATACACTACATACACTATCGTTCAAAAGTTTGAGGTCACCCAGACAATTTAGTGTTTTCCATGAAAACTCACACTTATATTTATCAAATGAGTTGCAAAATGACTAGAAAATATAGTCAAGAGATTGACAAGGTTAGAAATAATGATTTTTATTTCAAATAATAATTTTCTCCTTCAAACTTTGCTTTCGTCAAAGAATGCTCCATTTGCAGCAATTACAGCATTGCAGACCTTTGGCATTCTAGCTGTTAATTTACTGAGGTAATCGGGAGAAATTTCACCCCATGCTTCCAGAAGCCCCTCCCACAAGTTGGATTGGCTTGATGGGCACTTCTTGCGTACCATACGGTCAAGCTGCTCCCACAACAGCTCTATGGGGTTGAGATCTGGTGACTGCGCTGGCCACTCCATTACAGATAGAATACCAGCTGCCTGCTTCTTCCCTAAATAGTTCTTGCATAATTTGGAGGTGTGCTTTGGGTCATTGTCCTGTTGTAGGATGAAATTTGCTCCAATCAAGCGCTGTCCACAGGGCATGGCGTTGCAAAATGGAGTGATAGCCTTCTTATTCAAAATCCCTTTCACCTTGTACAAATCTCCCACTTACCAGCACCAAAGCAACCCCAGACCATCACATTACCTCCACCATGATTGACAGATGGCGTCAGGCACTCTTCCAGCATCTTTTCAGTTGTTCTGCGTCTCAAAAATGTTCTTCTGTGTGATCCAAACACCTCAAACTTCGATTCGTCTGTCCATAACACTTTTTTCCAATCTTCCTCTGTCCAATGTCTGTGTGCTTTTGCCCATATCAATCTTTTCCTTTTATTAGCCAGTCTCAGATATGGCTTTTTCTTTGCCACTCTGCCCTGAAGGCCAGCATCCCGGAGTCGCCTCTTCACTGTAGACGTTGACACTGGCGTTTTGCGGGTACTATTTAATGAAGCTGCCAGTTGAGGACCTGTGAGGCGTCTATTTCTCAAACCAGAGACTCTAATGTACTTGTCTTGTTGCTCAGTTGTGCAGCGGGCCTCCCACTTCTCTTTCTACTCTGGTTACAGCCTGTTTGTGCTGTCCTCTGAAGGGAGTAGTACACACCGTTGTAGGTAATCTTCTTTTTCTTGGCAATTTCTCGCATGGAATAGCCTTCATTTCTAAGAACAAGAATAGACTGTCGAGTTTCACATGAAAGCTCTTTTTTCTAGCCATTTTGAGAGTTTAATCGAACCCACAAATGTAATGCTCCAGATTCTCAACTAGCTCAAAGGAAGGTCAGTTTTATAGCTCCTCTAAACAGCAAAACTGTTTACAGCGGTGCTAACATAATTGCACAAGTGTTTTCTAATCATCCATTAGCCTTCTAACACAGTTAGCAAACACAATGTACCATTAGAACACCGGAGTGATGGTTGCTGGAAATGGGCCTCTATACACCTATGTAGATATTGCATTAAAAACCAGACGTTTGCAGCTAGAATAGTCATTTAGCACATTAACAATGTATAGAGTGTATTTCTGATTAATTTAATGTTATTTTCATTGAAAAAAACTGTGCTTTTCTTAAAAAAATAAGGAAATTTCTAAGTGACCCTAAACTTTTGAACGGTAGTGTGTATATATATATATATATATATATATATTTATATTATACTATCACTGTACTGTATAGTTAATTTTGCATTTTGCTGTGTTTTAAAAAAATATGATGTGGCAATTGCTGGGACAATTTTACAAAGTAACATTTATTGGTGGTTTACCTTATGGAAATTTCAGTCCTAAAGTGCAGGAAACAAAAATGTGGAACAATATTGACCCAAGTACTTTCTACTATGTTTTCTATTGGTAATGGATATGTATCGCCTATATTATAATCTTTTTCACTTATTTGGTTTTATTTTCTGATTGTATTTTTTTTTTATTCTGTTTTCTTTACATTAATATAGGTGCAGCCATCTTGTCTGAGCTGCTGGTTTGTGAATAGCGGTTCTGAGATTTGCCTTACAGAACTCACATGGACATAGGAAACTGAAGTCTGAAGCCATTAGACCAATCAACTTCTATGGGAGATTGTAGTGGGCATGCTCTGTACAAAGGTCACTGTGCAGGGAGGAAAGCTGTGATCATTACCTATTGTTAATGTTAATATAAATTCTGTGTTATCTATATTGAGGTGTTACCTTCCATTGTAATCTGGCCTGTGATGATAATGAGATGACTGCTGAGAAGTGATCTCTACAGAACAGGAAGTGTCAACTTATTGTGAGACTCAGAGGTCAGTGAGAGAACTGCAAGATTTCAGGATATTCTTTAACCAGTTCAGGTCCAGGATATTTTGAGCCTTCAGGACCAGACACCATTTAAATGTTTCTAGTCACCGTTAGATTTACAGCTATTACTTTTTTATTTGTTAGTCTATCAGTGTAATTTTTATAGCATGTTTTTTTTATTAACAATGTAGGTTTATTTTCTTTTTAACATTTTTATTCACATAATTTTTGCTGTTTTTGAATTTTTGGGCTTATAGTTCAAAAAAATAGTAAAAACAATATACTTTTTTTTCATGAATTTTTGTGGTAATAATAGTGTTACCCTAAAATAGATTTTTTTTATTAGTGTTCGTCATTGTTTATCATAAATTTTATGTATTACATGTCTAATTTGGGGTAATTGGGTCGCGACTAGCAGTATGACAGCAATTGGTGGTGGAAGAAATTTTTGGGGTAAGTTATTTTATGTGTACTTATTTATATCATTTTATTACTTTTATTTTTTATTTTTATGGTCTGTCCTTTAAAGGTCAGCAAAGATCATTGCTTAAACCTTAAATCACGGCCCCCAAGGCTGATCAGCTGTTTGAAGGAGCCACAGCGCTCCGGCGAGTGCTGCTTCCCCTTTATGGCTTACACAACTCCACACTGCACAATACCATCACATACGTAGCGGCTGTGCACAAAATAATAGCTTCCTCCCATACACTTTAATTGAAAAAAGCTTTAATACTATTCACAGCTGTTACAAATGTGATGACGTGTACAATACTGAGGTATGTAATCAATGAAGGGGAAGCAGCGCTCACCAGAGAGCCACGGCCCCTTATAGCATTAGATTGGCTGGGGTGAAGAGGGTCAGCCACCCACCGATCAGATATTGATGGCCAATTCTGAGGATAGACCATCAATTTCATGTCACCGGACAACCCCTTTAAAATTATTCCAAATTGTTTTGGAACATTGGATTCAGGATTATAAGAACTAAAGGAATTCACTATGTGTAATTTAAAGTGAAAGTTCAGTTTTAGTTTGAATAGTTTATGAAGTACCTCGACCTAAGATACCTTTTTTTTTTCTTTACAATCTTGAAGTTTTTTTTCATGTTGCTCTGACTTCTACGTTTTCAGGATGGCTACTCAGACAAACTCAGAATAAAAGTCTCGTATGTTAGAAGTGAAAAGCACCAGTAGGTTCTTTGGATGGCACGGGAAATAAAGCAGGTGGAGGCAAAATTTCAATTTAGCATAATGTAACTTTACTGTACATATCATACATACTTCACTCCACAGGAGGACACAAATTCTTGATTGTTGCATCACAAACACCATATATATATAGTTCTCACGTGGCACTACTGGTGACCTTGAGGGCTCATTCTCTCTCTCTCTTGGCGGTAATGCGACTCTTCTATGACATTCCTTCTATTCTGAGCCCCCAGCACGACCTCGACTGTGCTATGTTGCAGGGAGGCTCCTGCATAACTACGCGTCACGGTCGGCCGCCCTCACAGCAAAGTCCCTTGTCTGTGTCCTCCGGGAAGGTCCTTGTCAACTCCAAACCTGGCAGCACAAAGCAGACTCCCAGTCTCTTGACCCAGACACATTCCCACCGGAGGTCTCTTACCACACTGTTTCATCTATTGTCTCAGCCACTCACATCTGGTCTATTCCCGCTGCCACTGCTCATAGGCCTCGCTGGCTAATGCCACTGTCTTCACCCCGGCCACTGCTGTCTCTAGGCCTCGCCTCATTGTCCTCCTCTGGTACCGCAGCTGCAGTACTCAGAAGCTATGCTCAGCCGTGGAGTCCTATTGATGGAAGGCAGAATTCCTCTCCTCCTTTTTTCTGAAAGAACCGGAGTACAGAAGAACTGTTTGTAGTCAAACTCCACTAGTTTAAAGTGCTCTCTCATCCTTTCATTGTGTGTCTGGCACCCAGCACCCCCAGCAAACAGCCAGGCATTTCCAGGCAAAGTACAGCAGTGTGTCCCGATTGGAGAACCCCCTCTATGACATCTATATGCCATAATAAGGGAAATGGACAGTTGCTGTCTTTATGTGACAACCGCTTTAACCACAGAATTCTGTCGACCAGTAGTAAATACTGTCGACCAGCAATGCAAATGGACTAGGAAGGCAAAATAGATGAGTAAGATATATTATTTTATGTTATATCTATTGGCCCAAACTTGTCGTGAACTGTTCCTCAAAAGCAGAGTGGAATCCAGGATTATATGAACTCAGATCTCTTTATCATATAAGGATGACTGTACTTATTCAATACACATTCAATAACATTTAAGCCATCTGTGATGAATTACATTTATTTGATTTCAGAAAATATTTTTGTGTGTTGGGGCAGCTACCAGATACGGTCGTATTTCATAACTCTTGATGTGTGCAATTGTTTTTCAGCAATTATTGTAGCCTCATTAAAATTCAATGTAGTATCCGGCTAATTAAGACATACTGTGTGCAATGCTCCATCCTCCCTGTGATGAAATGAGATAAACGCCCATAAGAATTACATTTTAAATATTTCTGCTGTATCTTTAAAAATTTCTACTTAGGTCTAAAAGCAACAGAACTTATTAAAGTATTTAAAGATTTAAAGAGCAATCATGAACATGAGCCTCGACTTGATATACGGATACATTTCCATAAACCATTTTTATGTCCCATAATTTAGCTATTTATTACATAATCTGTGAATTCTGTCATCTGGAATTCCACAAATGCTGAAAGCACAATATTAATTACCATTGCCATCTGTGCTAAACAATAGGAAAAACAATATTTTAGTCCAGAGACTTCAATCACATGAGTTATCATTGGCATTATGCTCTGTGTTTGTTGATTGAGTTTTACAACACTTTACCATTGCATAATTAATTTGCAGACAAACGGTCATTCAACATACAGTATTCTTTCAAATAAAGGTACGTATCAAGAAAGAAGAGGTGTCCTAATATTATGTTTCATTGCAGGGAAGAAGAGAGAAAAAAGTCTGGTGGAAATGAAAAATGTGAAAAAGAAAAATTTGAAAAATTATATAATGGCATACATAACACAAGTTAAAGAGGCTGTCTCGCACTTATTAGGCCACCTGCATACCTCCCATACCTATGCATACATTTGAATCCCTTTTTGCATGTTCTGATCCGCCCACTTTGGTTACATTTACATAATCCTTGTCCTATTTAGGTCTGTTACAGTTGGTGCAGAGGTAGCTGGCCCTTGTTCGATTATTTCTAATTATATACCATAATTAACTAAATCACTACTGAGAAAGACTATCTGGTAACTGCCACACCTATACTGAGTTGTGTTATGGAATCACCAGTTGAGCAATTCCCAGGGTGTAAGTTTATGGAATTGCTAGGTGAACGATTCCCCAAAGGCTGCTGAAGACTGTCAGGAATGAGTGTGCAAATAAATCCGCAACCCCAAATCTGTCACAACTCTGATCAACAGAATCTAAGGCTACTCTATGGTTTTCACTGGAGCCTACCGCAAGGCTTAGAACCCAGGTTGTTTTAACAGAGTTCGGTGTTGGGTAAGAGGTGTAATGCAGGCAATACCAGAGCAGATAACAAGACAGCCCGAGGGTAAACAGAAAGTTCAAATCACAGAGCTAGTGGATATCAGGGATTGCAGAGGTCAAAACCAGCCGGAAGCAGAAAGTCAAAATCAGGAAGCAAAGGGTAATCCAGAGACAAGCCGTGGTCCAGTTCCAAAAGGTGCAAATAGTTAAAGGTACAGGGTATAGTCAGTAGCTTGATCTCCTCCTCCACCATGACCCACAGTCAACCGAAACAGGGCTTCCTCCATACCATCCTGAAGCCCTGACAAGAATATGTCCAGCCCTATGTCGGTTAAGTGCGCCTCATCCTTTAGTAACAGACACCTGTTGTCTCCCTCAAGCTGCCTATGCCTGAAAACTACCCCACCACCGGCTCTGACATACCTCAAAACTCTAGTGTTCAGGAGGCGCCTACCCCTTTAGATGGCGTTCACATCCCGGGCCCCCTGCCACACTGCCCGTGGGATAACCTCGGACCAAACCAAAACTAACTCGGGGAAAAAGGACATAAATCTTCCCAAGTCAGACTGAATTAAAGCAATCAGTTCCCCCAAATGAACAGAACATAGATCGTTACCACCGACATGGATCACCAGCATGGTGGCTAATTGCAACAACTTTGGGAAAAACTTCCAATGATCGCAGGCCCCGGAGACTCTGCCAGTAAATGTCAGCCCCCAGTAGACCCAGCGAGAGGCCTCCTGGTTGTATGGCTGCTCTTCGTTCAGCTCAGAAAACAAACGAATGTACCAGGATCCATACCACAGGACTTGAACCTGAAATAACAAACAGAAGTTGATGCAAAACCAAATTGGGGTGAATATACTCAGCAAAGCAACCGGAACACCAGCGCCCGATGCGGCGGACTTCATCGTCGGGCATACCCAAAGCGGTAGTAGCAGTGTCGATCCGGAAGGAGTGGGTTCCAAAGTCCTTAGGAGGAAAACCTGGGGTTGAGGCTAATTTGAAAACTGACGAAAGTTGGAATCTAGTAAGGGGTTTACCATCTATATGTGACAAGAACTGGGATCTTGAGGAATGGACACGTAGGTAGTGGGATACTGATTCTACTGGACATGCAGGCCCAGGTACAGGCCGCAATGAAACCCAACAACCCTTGCTAAATATATCTGTTTTAGATCTGTGAATGCGTAACCGGGCGCCCAAACTGGCAAGCGTGACATCATCGGATAACAAACACCCAGGTCGGGACGCGCTCATAGGTATTAGTTCGAAAATGCGCAAAGCTCCGAAAAAGGCCAAAACGAAGGCCGTGGTAAACAGGGAAATTTCAAATGGGGAAGAACAAACCTCCGGGAGAACCTGCAATAGTTTAAAGAGATTGTCAAGCTTCGCGCCTGACCGCAGATTTCTTCCACCCCTTTAATGCCTGGACTATGAAAAAGGATTTCATGACGTCAGGCCAGCTGCGCAACTTAAAGAATAAGGCCAAACCTACGAGTTGTAATTTTTGGCAGTTATGACCGATGACAAACTCGAACGCAGTTTTAGCACTTTGTCAGCCGGTAGGCGAAAAACCAATTCCATCTAATCTATTTCAATGCCCAGGAAGGACAATACAGTCGTGGGGCCCTCTGTTTTGTCCACGGAAAGGGGAACGCCAAAACTGAGGGCTAGCAATCGAAACGAATCGAGTAAAAATTGGCAATGTGCAGAAGACACAGGGCCGACTAAATGAAAATCATCCAAATAGTGCGACATAGAGGAATAACCTGTTTTTTACCTTAAAACCCACTCAAGAAATGAACTAAAAACCCTCAAAGTAAAAACACGAAATGGAATGCCCCATAGGAAGGCACATGTCGTAATAAAATTGCCCACCGAACTGGTAACCAAGTAGGTGGCAGCAGTCAGAGTGGATGGGCAATAAGCGGAAAGCGGATTCAACATCTGATTTTGCCATAAGGGCACCGCGACCCGCCCGGCGGTATCGAAGGAAACGTACAAAACAGCCGACAGGTCTTTGCCTATACCGACGTTGACGGAACTGGCTTTAGGGTATGACATGTGGTGGCTCAAAAGAAACTTACTCGGCTCTTTTTTGGAGACTACACCCAGAGAGGAAACGCGCAGGTGTGGGAACGGTTAATACGAAAAGGGGCTAGCCATGTGGTGGCCCAGCTCCAATTCTTTGCTTAACTTCTCCGCAACTAAAGACGGGAATTCCTTGGCCGATTTAAAATTGCCCGAAAAGGAGGGAGAGGGTTTATAAACGAAGGGGATAAAGAACCCAAATGAAAAACCCATTCTAAGCAGGGCGGCTTCCCTCATCTTGGGGTACCGGTCTAGCCAAATTAACATCTCTAGGATGCGCTCCGTGGGTCTCGATCCTACCCGAATTGTTGGAACGGGACGAAGTGGCAACCCGAGAGTTGCAACGGATGGCGGATTGGGACCCACCGCAGGATGAGCACTCATGTTTAAATTTACATGACCCATAGAACTTACAGTGGCCCTCATTAAAGAGCCAGCACGAACCGGTTCGTCTATTAGTGAGACCCCCGGCCCTGATGGAAGGACCGCCAAACGCAGTAGGGGAGAGGGCCGCTGGCTGAAAGGGGCGCTGCGACATCATAAGACGCAGCCAAACATCTGTCGCTTTTCTGTCCCACCCAACCTCCGGCTTCTGTGCCATACGCCTGCGGAACTCCTCGTCATGCCGCCACCAACCTGTACCCCTATGGGACTTATACGCACTGAAAATAGTGCCTAGATATAAGAAGAGTTGTAAAGATTTGTCAGCCAATTTTTGGGACACAACACAACCCAAAACCGCAAAAGCTTGTAACCAGTTATTGAAAGTTTTAGCCACCCTCGGTTTAGTAGGAACCCCTCTTTCAAAACGACGCTCCATCGACACCAAGGACCAAATATCAATGTAATCGTTCCTTGCTATTTTGTCCCTGGTATCGTTGGATAGTTGGGTGCCAAAGGGGGCTATACCACAAAAATAGGTATCCCTGAAGTCGGGCGATGAAGGAGTAGCTGTGGAAGTTGACGCCTCCACTAAGGTTTTACCAACCTCCGCCTACGAGGCTGGCACAACCGAAACCAGTGGGGTGCCCGCCAACAGGAATCGCAAAGCATTTAACAAAACAGTCAGAATCAAATCCCAAGCCTGAAGGTAGTTAGACTCACCGTGTCCAGACGATGATGCTGGAATCAGGGCCGTCGAGGGCGGTGGGGGAGGTTCTTGTGCTGTCACTCAGGCAGGGGCCTCCGTGATGACTGGTCTTGTGGAACGACGGCGATGGGAGGAGCAGTTGCTATGGCGATGTCTGTCATGGCTGCCATTTGGACTGCCACGGTGAGATGAACCATTGCACGAGCTCGCTGACCTTGAAAGATGAAGGCGACCTCCTGTGTCGAGAATGGCGGCGACTTGATCGGTGAGAGGACCGGCGTCTGGAGGAGCGCCGAGAGCGGGAACAACCTACACGGCTGTTCTCCCCCGAGCTGACAGAAGATGAACGCTCAACATTTTCTCCCAGCACATAAGCAGGACCCAAACCCGCTAGTATAACTAGCAGGGGGATTAGGAAGGAAGGATGGGTAGGCCTCACCATAGGTTCATCCTGCTCGCATGGGAAGAAATCCTCACCGCTGTCCCCTAGTGAGAGTTCCTCGAGCGGGGGAGGGGAGGTCTCATGCCAGTCTCCGATAGATGCAGTGTGGTGGCGGAAGTGCGGTGTCCCGATCGCTGCTATTTTACCACCAGCTGGAAATCTAAGAGCTGGGGGAAAGGAAGCTCCCCTTGGAAGGTCCACAGTGGTGGTAGCGGTGAACGCCACACGTGTAATGGCTTGGACGGCAGTGCTCCTCGTGGCCAGGCCAGTGGGAGACGACATGCCGGGTAACGGAGGAATAAAATCCTCTTTAGCCCCGACCGTGGCTTATAAAGGGAGCTGCGACGGGGCCAATGTGGAGCGAGCTCTCACCGCTGTCGAGGGTGACAGATGCACTGGCGGCCTGGAGCAACGGGACGACCGCCGAGTAAGGAGGGTGGTGGTCAATGAGGATGTCGGCGGTACAGTCTCATTGAGAAGAGACTACAGCCAGATGGAGCCCTTGTCCTGGAGGCGGAGACAAATAATCTACTTAAGCTTTTGCCGGTTCATTGTCAGGAACAGGTGAGTATAACTCATGTAAATGCCTCTTGTACAAGTAACGGCAAAAACTTTCTTTATAAACCCATAAAGGGAGAGGGAGAAAAAGCCGCCCATTCCCACTTAAACACACCCTGATAGGGGAAGGCCTAATGCTGCAATAGGCCACGGGCACGTATGTTAAAATTGTACAGGGACGTCCCATAGCCGACTAGCTAGATTAATCGTTTACATGCCTCCCAGTCTCTGGCCCAGCGGTTAATACACCTGAGGGCCTCCAAGCTCTTACATTGTAATGTGTTCAAAACGTCCAACAGAAGACAACACAATTTGGTGCTGAGTTTGGAGTCATTCGCTTTCCTATAGGGTCTATGTCTTATTGGTTGATCCACAAATGACCTATTAGAAATAATGGGGATATGTGCTGCGTGTTTAATGATAACTGCAAAGATATATTTAATTAAAGGGAATCTGTCACCTACGAAACAATCACTTGCATTCCCCCACGGTAAGCCCGCAAAAGGCTGCGCCCTGTATGCGGATGACGAGTCTAATTAGGCTACATTCACGCGAGAGTTTAGGTTTATCGTCCGCAAAACACGCAGCATTTTACGCATGTGTGTATCTCCATGTGAGTTCCATTTGTCCGTGTTTAGCGCACGTATGCAATCCGAGTTGTATGCGTATTTCATGGATTCAAAATAAACGAAAGGAGGACTTTCCCAAATTCCTTAGTAACTGTGCGTGAAAAGCACACAGCAGACGGATGACGTCTGTGTGCTGTCCGTTATTTTCACTTAACCATTGACTTTAATGCAGTGAGTTTTGCACAACGGACACACTCTCTGTGAAAAATCATGGATGTGTAAATAGCTTCATTGAATTCCATGGGTCAGTGTGCTATCCGTTGTTAAAACAGGCAGCACATCGACGCGGAACACGCTCGTGTGAATGAGTCCTAAGTAGTCCTCTACATTATATCACCCAGCTTACTAGTCCTCTCTAGGCATCAGCATGCAGCACACAGCTTGTTTGTGGATATACAGCGGGGGAATGCAAGATTTAGAATCTACATCTTTTAAGCTATTTATGAATTACTGTCGATTTTGGTGTTTTCAGAGGTGACTGATCTCTTTAATTGTGGACTTGCACATGGTCTGTATAAATGGAGGACAGGCCATCAAAGTCATTACTTCTGGTGGACACAAGGAACTCCAGTCCTACACTGCTTTATACTGCAGTTCCAAGGAACATAATACAGCACATTTAAAGGGATTGTTGCAGGACGACAACCTCTGTCCATATGTCCTATTTGGGCATATGGACGTCATAGAGTCCATCTATGTACCATAATGGAAAGAAGCTCTGAAACACTGGCTCGCAATTTGGCTGACCCGGCATGTCCATACATTACATGGCAGCAGGGCCGGCCTTAGGGGTGTGCTCCCTTCCCCTGCTTGTTTCAGAAGCGCCTGGGCCCGGCGACTCAGCAGTCGCCTTTCCGCCTGGGCCCTTCTTCACTTAGTGGCCGTCGCTACTGCTGTAGCAGCCACAGCGGCTGCTAGCGGTGACACCGGACATGAGGGTGGTGGCGCCGCAAGCAGCCGCTGTGGCTGCTACTCCGGTAGCAATGGCACTATAGCAGAGCAGGGAGGTATCTACTAGCGCCACTGTAGCTCCCTGAAGGATCGGAATCCCCATGTGGTCGGGGATTCCGCTCCTGGAGTGCTCCTTGATGTCTCTGTCCATATATGGACAGTGACATCAGGGGAAACTCCTGCAGCGGAATCCCAACCACAGCCTTGCAGACGCTGTGACCGGGGATTCCATTCCAGGAGAAGCCAATGACGTGACTGTCCATAAATGGACACAGAGGACAGGAGCTTCTCCTGGAGTGGAATCCCCAGTCACAGCATCGGCAACGCTGTGGACGGGGCTTCCGCTTCAGGAGTTTCCCCTGATGTCACTGTCCATATATGGACAGAGACATCAAGGAGCGCTCCAGGAGCGGAATCCCCGGCCACACGGGGATTCTGCTCCTTCAGGGAGCTACAGTGGTGCTATCTACAAGGGAGCTGTGTGCCACTACCTACAAGGTGGTTCTGGGCTGTGTGCCACTACCTACAAGGGGGTTGTGGGCTGTGTACCACTGCCTACCAGGGGGCTGTGTGGCACTACCAACCAGGGGGCTGTGGGCTGTGTGGCACTACCAACCAGGGGGCTGTATGGCACTACCAACCAGGGGGCTGTGGGCTGTGTGGCACTACCAACCAGGGGGCTTTGGGCTGTGTGGCACTACCAACCAGGGGGCTGTGGGCTGTGTGGCACTACCAACCAGGGGGCTGTGGGGTGTGTGGCACTACCAACCAGGGGGCTGGGGGCTGTGTGGCACTACCAACCAGGGGGCTGTGGGCTGTGTGGCGCTACCAACAAGGGGGCTGTTGTAGGCTGTGTGGCGCTACCAACCAGGGGGCTGTGTGGTGCTACCAACCAGGGAGCTGTGTGGCGCTATGAACCAGGGGGCTGTTTTAGGCTGTGTGGCGCTACCAACCGGGGGGGCTGTGTGGCGCCACCAACCAGGGAGCTGAGTGGCGCTCTCTACCAGGGGGCTGTGTGGCGCTCCCTACCTGGCGGCTGTGTTGTGTTCCCTACCAGGGGGCAGTGTGGCGCTCCCTACCAGGGTGGTTTGTGGCACTCCCTACCAGGGGGCTGTGTGGCGCTATGTACAAGGGGGTTGTGTGGCGCTATCTACAAGGGGGCTGTGTGGCACTACCTACAAGGGGGCTGTGTGGCGCTATCTACAAGGGGGCTGTGTGGCGCTACCTGCAAGGGGGCTGTGTGGCGCTACCTGCAAGGGGGCTGTCAGGCGCTACCTACAAGGGGGCTGTGTGGCGCTACCTACAAGGGGGCTGTGTGGCGCTACTTACAAGGGGCTGTGTGGTGCTACCTACAAGGGGCTGTGTGGTGATACCTACAAGGGGAATCTGTGAGTGGTAGGCTGATGGTAATTTTACTGTGAGTGGGGAGCTGATGTTCTTCAAGTGGTTTCCGCCTCTCACCTCCAATTGAAATTAATAAGAGGCAGAAAATACCTGCGGCGCTCGATTGGAGTTTTTTTTGCTGTGTCTTTTGCATTAGCTTCAACGGCTTAAGAAAAACACCAAAAAAAAAGGACAAACAACGCTGTCAGTTCCTGAAGGAATTTTGAGGCAGATTTTTTTGCCTTACAAAAAACGTGTGTGAACGAGTGTAGTGCTTTTTTAGCCGTTTTCGGTCTTTCTTGAAACAATTTTGGTAGGATTTTTCCTGTGGTGCCTCGAGTCCGAAAAGGTTGGGAAAATCTGTACTAAGCTACAGGATCACGCCGACCTACGCAAGGATCCTGTCGTGGAGCAGCTCAGTTCGTCAGGGAATGGGGCCTAGGTGAGCACAATTTTTGTTTTTGTTTGGGGGCACTGTCTACAAGGGGGAGGTGGGGGGGGCTGTATGGCACTGTCTACAAGGGGGAGGTGTGGGGGGCTGTATGGCACGATCTACAAGGAGGAGGTGGGGGATTATGGCACTGTCTACAGCGAGGCTGTATGGCAAAATCTACAGGGGGGCATTATACAATGTGGGGGCCACTAAGCGGACATTATACTGTGTAGGGGTACTACAGGTGGCATAATACTGTGGGCACAATTAGAGGACAAAATACTGTGTCCTTGAAGGGGTTGTAATATATTATATTATTAAATATTATTATTATTATACTGTATGGGGGCACTAAAGGGCCATTATAATTTTTTTATGGGGCATTCTTTTTTAATGATGGGGGTGGGGCACCCAAAGATCATTTCGCACGGGGCGCCATCTATCCTAAGGCCGGCCCTGCATGGCAGTCATTCATTTAGCAATTCACCATGATACAATGTATGCCTAGTAGCAGCCTCCCCTACGCGATCACCGGGACTGAGAGAAGCGAGGCCTCAGCAATAAGCTGATCACTTTGCCGGCTTCATTTTCAAAAAGGACATGTCATGGTGAGACAGCCCTTATAGTACAAAAAAATGTTTGTCATGAAAGGCAGATGTTGTAAGGAGACATAAAGGGAAGAGACGTCAAGTAGGAGGTGAGCTATATAGCATAAGACTTGTTCTACTGTTCATAATAGATTGGCGAGGAGCCAGTCTAGTGAAAGACACAAAGGAGGGTGTTACAGTAGTCTAGACAGGATATGATAAGAACACAAGTACTTTAGGTTGAATATAAAAGTTTTCATCCATAAGGTACGTACTCTGTAACATGGTTTACCAGAGATCTGGATAGGTGGTCAGATTTCAGTATTATCGAATAAGGAGCTTTACAAGATTCTTACAGCAGATATAACAATAAAGAACACAGCTAGTGGAAAAGACAAATAAAATGCAAAAAGCAAAAAAATTCTGGCTTTGTTAGGTCAGGGTTAAACAACGACTTCAGTTGCACGACTGTTGCACTACTTTTCAGTCATGCAACAGTTATGTCTCAGTCTCAATACATCAGCAACAGAAATTGCATTTTGATGCAGCTTTGGCATAAATACAAGTAAATGTGTACTAGGACTACCCATTCCTCGGTGTGATTGAGTATCTGACGTCATCCTCTAGATCTGGCCTGAGGAAACGCAGAAGGTCCAGTTAAAAAAGCCCTAATAGTTCTCTCCCTTGAATTCCAATGGATAACATTTTGGCGCACAAGATAGTGATCAGCCATGTAGTAGGTTGCAGACAGTTTCAGGAAATCAGTATAAAGCAGTGACCTTAGAATTTATCAGTGTGCAGATAATTGGCTACTTTCGTTGGAGCTGATAGAGTGTTGAGAATGAAATCCAGATTGTAGTGACGAGATAGGCTGACATCTCAGCATATACATGATGTTTTGAAGAAAAGAAAAAAGTTGGACGGTTGGAAGGGAACATACAGTATGAGAAAAATAAATAATTTTGCAATGATTGACTTGATAACATAAGATACAAAATAATTGTGTAGAAAAACAAAGCAAGATCTAACGAGAAACAGAGAAAATGTGATTGATAACATTAATTGTAGGGAGGGATCTTCCATAAGCAGTGAACACATGAAAAATAGGGCTTAATAAATACAGACCAACATACAGTATATAGGAATAAATAGGTGGTCATGGGTTACTTGTAGGTGATAAATGGAGAAATAGAGCAAAGCAATAAAAGACCACGCTAAGTTCAACCATAAACCACCATATACCGTCCGACTCGCCTAGACCGGCTGCTTCAAGGGCAATGGGAATATGGCTAAACTCAGCATGGATTGTTACTGATTTTCTATGCGCCTTTGCAACTTATGTTTGTTAGTATAATAAACACAGATATAATGCCCTGTGAAAACTTGGAGGATGATTGCACTGTGTCCGTTTATATGTCTATTTTAGGTCCATTAAAATCAAGGGGGACTCACCAGAATTGTCAGCTATTCCTGGAATCTGGGGAGGAGGTTGTTTCTCCTTTCTTCACATTTGACACTTGAGGCATATTTACACAGGCTAATGATCGGGCAAATGCTCGTTCATCGGCTGTTCTGCTAGTTTATGGGCCCAATAAAATGGTTGGTAGTTGGCAGCAAATCTCCCTGTGTAAACAGGGAGTTGTTCTGCCGGCATAATGGAAATATATGGAGACAAACGATCGTAGTAACGATCATTCATCCCCATACATAACCAAGCATTGCTCCATGTGAAAGGAGCTAACGAGCGCCAATCAAAGTTGATCAGCACTCATTTTCACGGCCCCTATCAGCCCATGTATATAGACCTTAATAGAGCGCAACGATTGATTTTAATACATAGTTAGTATGGCTGGAAAAAAGACACATGTCCATCAAGTTCAACCAAGGGACGGCAAAAGGGAAGGGAAAAATTTCTACACATAGGAGCTAATATTTTTTTGTTCTAGGAAATTATCTAAGCCTTTTTAAAGCCATCTACTGTCCCTGCTGTGACGGCTCCTGCGGTGACTATTCCAGAGATTCACAGTTCTCACAGTAAAGAAGACTTGTCGCCTCTGCAGATTGAACCTTTTCTTCTCCAGACGGAGGGAGTGCTCCCTTGTTTTTTGAGGGGGTTTTACATGGAACAGGATTTCACCATATTTTTTTGTATGTGCCATTAATATATTTATATAAGTTAATCATGTCCCCCCTTTAGTCGTCTTTCTTCAAGGTTAAATAGGTTTAATTATTTAAATCTTTCTTCATAACTTAGATTCTCCATGCCCCTTATTAGCTTCGTTGCACTTCTTTGTATTTTTTCCAACTCCAGGGCATCCTTTCTATGAACTGGAGCCCAGAACTGAACTGCATATTCTAGATGAGGCCTCACTAATGCTTTGTAAAGTGGTAATATTATATCCCTGTCCCGTGAGTCCATGCCTCTTTTAATACACGACAATATCCTGCTGGCCTTTGAAGCAGCTGATTGACATTGCATGCTGTTATTTAGTTTATGATTTACAAGTACACCCAGATCCTTCTCAACAAGTGACTCCCCCAGTGTAGCTCCCCCTAGGACATATGATGCATACATGTTGTTGGTACCCAGATGCATAACTTTACATTTATCTACATTAAACTTCATTTGACAACTGGATGCCCAAACACTTAGTTTGTTTAAATCCGCTTGCAATTCACGAACATCTTCCATAGACTGAACTATACTACATAGCTTGGTGTTATCTGCAAAAATAGAAATAGTGCTATTAATCCCATCCTCTATATCATTAATAAATAAGTTGAATAATAGTGGTCCCAGCACTTTACCCTGGGGTACACCACTTATAACCAGGGACCATTCAGAGTAGGAATCATTGACCAAAACTCTCTGGATACGGTCCTTGAACCAATTCTCAATACAATTACAAACTATATTTTCTAAACCTACAGTCCTTAATTTACCCATTAGACATCTATGAGGGACAGTGTCAAATGCCTTCGCAAAGTCCAAAAACACCTTATCCACAGCGGCCCCTCTGTCTAGGCTTCTGTTCACCTCTTCATAAAAACAGATCAGGTTGGTTTGACAACTTCTGTCCTTAGTAAAACCGTGCTGTCTGTCACTTATACTATTTTTTGTCACATAATCCTGCATATAGTCCCTCAATAGCCCCTCAAACATTTTCCCCACGATGGATGTTAAGCTTACTGGTCTATAATTACCCGGGGAAGACCTAGAACCCTTTTTGAAAATAGGCACCACATTTGCCCTGCGCCGATCCCTTGGCACTATACCAGTCACTAGAGAATCTCTGAATATTATAATGAGGGGGACTGAAATAACTGAACTAAGCTCTTTAAGAACTCTAGGGTGTAACCCATCTGGTCCCATTTATTTTATTTTATTTAGTTTGGACCATATCAACATTCATCCAATTCAGTATATAAACTGATATATTAACAGCACTGGCACCGGCTACATCAGTTGCTTTTTCTACTGTTGTATATACAGAGCTAAAGAACCCATTTAGTAACTCTGCCTTCTCTTGATCCCCTGTGACCAACTCCCCATTACCACTATCTAGGGGTTCACATGTTCAGACCTTGGCTTTTTTGCATTTATATACTTGAAGAATTTTTGAGGATTTGTTTCACTATCCTTGGCCACCCTGCCTTTCATTTTGTACAGATTTTATCAAGCTCTTTATAATTTAAAAAGGTTACAGATGTACTCTCAGATTTGTATTTTTCAAATGCCCTTTTTTTGTCCTATATTGCCCTTTTTACAGAAGGTGTAAGCCATGTGGGGTTTAATTTTAGTCGTTTATACTTGTTACCTATTGGAATACATTTTGCACTATAATTACGCAAAGTAGATTTGAAAATCTCCCATTTATCATTTGTCCCATTATTTAACATTAGTTTTTCCCAGTCTATATTCTGAATTGCAGCCCTCATCCTGGGGAATTTGGCTTTCTTAAAATTAAGTGTTTTTGCCCTCCCAACCTGTGTTTGTTTTTTAAAGTATAGGTAAAATGTAACTATATTGTGATCACGGTTACCGAGGTTTTCACGAACATTGACAAGCTCTACATTATTTTGCGTAAAACTTATTGTCAGCAGAGAAAATAATCTCACATATTTAGCAGAGCCTATGAAGCTTTGTATCATCTTGATCACAAGACTGAGCTCTAAAACACTGCGGATCATTATAGCTAAACATTATAATACATAACAAGGTCACCAGTGACTTTGCCCTGCAAATAGGTCACTAGGAACTGGACACAAAATTACTGGGTCACCAGTGATTTAACAATATGCCAATACGTTATGGGGACTTTAATGTTCACTACTGCTGGTCACTAAACTGAAATATACTGTACAACTAGAATGGCAGAGTCTAGATTTGGCTAGTTTAATGCATAAAACTGTTCTAACAAAAAGTGTTAGTCTTACCCATATCAACCAATCTGAAGACGGCTTAAGGCCCTTTTACACAGGCCGATAATCAAGCGAACGAGTGCTCATACCAACACTTGTTCCTGATCATCGTCCCCTGTAAACATGGCAGCGATCAGCCGAGGAATGAGCAAAAGTTTATGTGCTTACTATATGCACATCTTTTATTGAGTTCCATGTGAGCTATATACAGGAGGTCTTCATGCAGTAAGCTCCCTCTAGTGGTGTCTACAGGCAGCCAGAATTATTTAATTTTACTCTATGAGGGGAATTTACTAAGTCTGTCTGTAAAGGATCTGCCAGACACAGCTTCTGTGTCGACGGCCGTGGTTAATTAGTCTGCACCTGCTCCTAAGTCTGATAGAGTGACTCGATCTGCTACCACTCAGGCTGGTAGGCTCAGGAGTGGGAGAACCTATCACAGCCTGGCCAGACAGTTCTAGCTCCCGCCCCTCGGTCTATTTATACCTTCATTTCCTGCTTGTCTCTGCCTGTGATTCTTTCCTGTTTCCTGGCTCTGCTGCTCCTGCTATCATTATTGACCTTGCTTCATTTTGACCCTGGCTTTACTGACTACGCTCCTGCTCTGTGTTTGGTACCTCGTACTCTCCTGGTTTGACTCGGCTCGTTCACTACTCTTGTTGCTCACGGTCTTGCCGTGGGCAACTGCCCCATTTCCCTTAGCTTCGGTGTACCCTTCTCTGTTTGTCTGTTGTGCACATATTGAGCGTAGGGACCGTCGCCCAGTTGTACCCCGTCACCTAGGACGGGCCGTGCAAGTAGGCAGGGACTGAGTGGCGGGTAGATTAGGGCTCACCTGTCTGTCTCCCTACCCCGTCATTACACTGTCTTTACTGCTTCCAAATTTCCTTCAGAATTAATGCAGGTGGTTTACAACGTGGCTTATTTAAACTTTTTTTGGAGCATTTTTTTAGGGTGTTTTTTTATTTTTGGTTGTGAACTGTTTGTAAAATTTGCTAGTATTTTTTTTTAACAAAAAAGTGTCAATAACTGAGCTGCTTGGTGCGATTTTTGTTTGAGGTTCAAGAGCAGAATTCGTCCCAATATGGAGCAGGATGCTTTTTTTTTTTTTTCTCTAGAAAGCAGAAAAAACCTATTCTGTAAAAAAAGTCTTTGATTCCCGTTTCAAATAATGGGAAGCAACTTTGGGGCATGTTTTTATGCTTATTCCAATGTGGAAAACATGTCAAAATCAGCATAAAACAACGGCATGTGAACGAGGCCTTAAAGGAGTTGTCTCACGACGGATATTTATGGCATATCCACAGGATATGCTATAAATGTCTAATAGATGCAGGTCCCACCCCTGGGACCGACACCTATATATAGAACGTGGGTTTCTGGTGAGGCGGCCGCGGGCCACTGCATCCAAGCATTGAAGGTGGTCGGGATTCCGGAAACTGCGTAGTTTGAGATAGGTGCGGATCCAAGAGATAGGACCTGCATCTATCAGACATTTGTGGCATAGCCTGTATATATGCCATAAAGGTCTGTCATCAGACAAGCTGGAGTAAGATGCAAAAAATTTATTATACTGAAAGGAAACCTGTCACTAGATTTTATGGCACTAAACCACCAGCATTTCATTCTACTGCTGGGGTTTAGTGTCCTAAACATGCCCCTCTCAAAATGGTCAGTTTTTTTGCGTGTGCTGTAAGTAAATTACCAGAGAAGAGTCCTTAGATGATTCCAAAGTCATCCTGCACATTGTCAGTGATCAGATGAAGCTGAGTCCATTACACCCGGACTCATCCCAGGACTGCTAATATACATATAGGACACACTGGGTTATAACTTCTTTTTGAACAAAATGCTAAATCTGACAGATGGAGAGGGGCATATTTATGACGCTAAACCCCAGCAGTATAACGACATGTTAGTGGTTTAATGTCCTTAAATCTAGTGACAAGTCCCCTATAATAAATTTGTTGCATCTTCGGTTGTCCGTCTGTCACTGAGTGAAATCTACACCAGCCGGTTTCCGGATTAGATATCTGCTATAATTTACGCCACTTTCTGGCATAAATGATAGTAAATGTGTCGGGCAGCGTTGGGGCAACCCCTGTCGCTAAGTTCTGCCTACTTTTTAGGGAAGCAGCGAGAACGGAGGAAACAGCTTAAAAGTCTCAAATAAAGATTTTTGGTTTTGAAAAGTTGTTAAATTCCCCCCTATGGATGCAGGAGATCTGGAGCTCTATTAAAAAAACAATTCAACCGCAATCCTTATAAAGATAAATTATAAAATTAGTCAGCACAGCATTATAAGCCTATGGGTGGGGGAAGCAGGACTCATAGGCTCACTCTATGTGTCCTTGGAGAAATTAACTCTTTATAGGGGATGTCTTATAAAGACAATCTCTATCCATATCCCCTATTAGGGGGATATACTGTATATGTTAAATCCATAATGGAGAGCCACTCTGTAATAGCAGCTCCCATTCTGGCACACTGAATACCTCCATGCATTACTTCAAATGAATGGCCCTCATGTAATACAACATTTCCCCTGCAGTGTCTGCTGCAAGCAAAATGCCTGGCCAAAATCAGCTGTTTGGCAGGGGTGCCGGAAGTTGAACGAACAGATGAATGCAGCGGTAGCTTTATTATGGAATTACATTTTTCTGATGAGACACCCGCTTTTATCACCAGACCCATTTTACAAATTTTCAGTTTGAAACGGCAATAGCTTTTATTAAATATTTTCCGTTCACAGACAGGGCTTTATTTTTGTATTGTTTTTATATAGATAGGATTTGCATTTATGGTGTTAGTAGACTTTTGATATGTAAAAATAATTAACAAAATTTCCACATTTTTAATAATTTATTTTTTAATGGCAAATATGGACCTGAAATAGAATTTTTCCTTTCTGCTATGTTCATGTTGATATATAATATGTGATATTTGTATGTATGTAACTATGTAAGTGCTATGGAAATGGGTGGTTATGATTTTATCATTTCTTGTATTATGTTATTACCTTTTTTGTTTCATTTGTATTTATTTATTTTTTTGTAGAATATATCTCCCAAAAGTTTAGAAAAGTCTTCTGGGATAACTTAAAATTGCATGCTTATTCCCATGTAGCTGCAGAAACCATAGTAACCCCAGTTACAGGGCATAACCAGGGGCGTAGCTAGGGGGGGCAAGCGGGGCATATGCCCCGGGCGCAGTTCAGAGGGGGGCGCCAGCGCCCCCTCCTCCTGCACTATAATTGTACCTGTGTCACAAGGACACAGGTACAATTAGAAGCAATGAATGACCGGGCACGTTCCGTGCCCGGCCATTCAGCGCCTCTCCACGAATGAAGCGACTAGTACCTTTTGTACCAGTGACGCTTCCGTCGATGAAAGGCGCTGACTGACTGGCAGGGAAAGTCATCCTGCCCAGCCAATCAGCGCCTTTCATAGACGCTGCGTTCAACCCCCTGGAGACCTGCGCAGAAGAGAGCAGATCTCCATGGATGCCGGACGGCGTGGGAGCGGGAATAAGGTGAGTTTGAATATTTTTTTTTTAAATTGTAATAGACGTGTGGCTGTATCTGTGGGGGGGGGGGGACTTTGTCTACGGGGGGTGTCTATCTACAGAGGGACTATATCTACAGGGCTGGGCTATATACAGGGGAACTATATCTACAGGGCTGGGCTATATACAGGGGGACTATATCTAAAGGGCTGGGCTATATACAGGGGGACTATATCTGCTGGGCTATATACAGGGGGACTATATCTACAGGGCTGGGCTATATACAGGGGGACTATATCTGCTGGGCTATATACAGGGGGCTATATCTACAGGGCTGGGCTATATACAGGGGGACTATATCTGCTGGGCTATATACAGGGGGACTATATCTATATGGGGGCTATATACAGGGGGACTATATCTACAGGGGGGCTATATACAGGGGGACTATATCTATAGGGGGGCTATATACAGGGGGACTATATCTACAGGGGGCGATATACAGGGGGCTATATCGACAGGGCTGGGCTATATACAGGGGGACTATATCTGCTGGGCTATATACAGGGGGACTATATCTATTGGGGGGCTATATACAGGGGGACTATATCTACAGGGGGGCTATATACAGGGGGACTATATCTACAGGGGGACTATATCTACAGGGGGACTATCTACAGGGGGACTATATCTACAGGGGGACTATATCTACAGGGGGGCTATATACAGGGGGACTATATCTACAGGGGGACTATATCTACAGGGGGACTATATTCTGGAGTGGGCTGTCTATAGAGCACCATATACAGGGGTGGGCTATATAGTATATGGTGCTCCATAGATAGCCCACCCCAGTATATAGCCCCCCTGTAGATATAGTCGCCCTGTAGATATAGCCCAGCCCTGTAGATATAGCCCACTGTAGATATATTCCCCCTATATATAGCCCCCCTATGTATAGCCAACCCCTGTAGATATAGCCCCCGTGTGTATAGCCCACCCCTGTAGATATAGCCCCCCTGTGTATAGCCCAGCCCTGTAGATATGGTCCCCCTGTAGATATAGTCCCCCTGTAGATATAGTCCCCCTGTAGTCCCCCATATTGTATGGTGCAGCTATAGGGGGCATTATACTGTATGGGACAGCTATGGGGCATTAAACTGTATGGGGGCATTATACTGTATGGGGCAGCTATGGGGGACATTATACTGCATGGGGCATTATACTGTATGGGACAGATAAGGGAGGCATTATACTGTATGTGGGGTATTATAATGTATGGGGCAGCTATGGGGGATTATACTTCGTGGGGCATTATACTGTATGCGGCAGCTATGGAGGGCATTATACTATATGGGGGCATTATAATGTATGGGGCAGCTATAGGGGCGTTAGACTGTATGGCGCATTATACTGTATGGGGCAGCTATGGGGGCATTATACTGTATGGGGTATTATACTGTATGGGGCAGCTATGGGGGCATTATACTGTATGGTGGCATTATATTGTATGGGGCGTCTTTGGGGGAATTATACTGTATGGGGCATTATTGTGTATGGGACAGCTATGGGGCATTAGACTGAATGGGGCATTATACTGTATGTGGCAGCTATGGGTGGCAATATACTGTGGGGGCAGCTATAGGTGCATTATACTGTGGGGCAGCTATGGGGGCATTATATTGTGGAGGGCAGCTATGGGGGCATTATACTTTGTGGGCAGCTATGGGGGCATTATACTGTGGTGATCAGCTATGGGGGGCATTATACTGTGTGAGGCAGCTATGGGAGGGCATTATACTGTGGTGGTCACCTATGGGGGCATTATACTGTGTGGGGGGCAGCTATGGAGGGCATTATACTGTGTGGTGGCATTATACTGTGGGAGCAACTATGGGGTGCATTATACTGTGTGGGGTATTCATGGGGTCTGTTAAGCAAGGCAGTTGGGCACAGGCATGCGCAGGGGTCTGGTGGTGTTGAAGAGGGGTAGGGGGGCCCAAGCTGAATTCTTGCACCAGGACCCATGAGCCTTTAGCTACGCCCCTGGTCCCAGGCAGAGTGCTAGTAGCGCTCTGCCCAGGACTTTGGCTCTGGGGTTGCCCCTGACATCACTATCCGTGTATATGGACAGTGATGTCAGGGGCTTCCCCAGAGCTGGAGTACTTTAGAGCCTTTACTAGCGCTCTTCCCGGGACTTCAGTTATGCTCCGGACTTCACTATCCATATATGGACAGTGATGTCAGGAGCAGAGCAGGATTCCCAGGCAGAGTGCTAGTAGTGCTCTGCCCGGGACTATGGCTCTGGGGTTGCCCCTGTCAACACTATACATATATGGACAGTGAGGTCAGGGGCTTCTGCTGAAGCAGAATCACGAGCCAGAGCGTCGGCAATGCTCTGGCTGGGGATTCCACTCCTAGAGTTAACCCCTCAGGCGCTTTCTACAGGGAGGGGGTCTGTGTGGCACTACCAGGGAGGGTGGCTGTGTGGCACTACCATGGAGGGTGGCTGTGTGGCACTACCATGGAGGGGGCTGTGTGGCACTACCATGGAGGGGGGCTGTGTGGCACTACCAGGAAGGGGGGCTGTGTGGCACTACCACGAAGGGGGCTGTGTGGCACTACCAGGAAGGGGCGCTGTGTGGCACTAACAGGGAAGGGGGCTATGTGGCAATACCTGGGAGGGGGGACTGTGTGGCACTACCTGGGAGATAGGGGCTGTGTGGCACTACATGGGAGGTGGGGCCTGTGTGGCACTTCCTGGGAGGAGGGGGCTTTGTGGCACTACCTGGGAGGGGCTGTGTGGCACTACCTGGGAGGAGGGGCTGTGTGGCACTACCTGGTGGGGGGCTGTGTGGCACTACCTGGGAGGGGGCTGAGTGGCACTACCTGGGAGGGGGCTGAGTGGCACTACCTGGGAGGGGGGCTGTGTGACAATACGTGGGAGGGGGGCTGTGTGGCACTACCTGGGAGGAGGGCTGTGTGGCACTACCATGGAGGGTGGCTGTGTGGCCCTACCAGGGAGGGTGGCTGTGTGGCACTACCATGGAGGGGGGCTGTGTGGCACTACCAGAAACGGGGGCTGTGTGGCACTACCAGGGAGGGGGCTTTGTGGCATTACCAGGGAGGGGCGCTGTGTGGCACTAACAGGGAAGGGGGCGTGGCAATACCTGGGAGGGGGGCTGTGTGGCACTACATGGGAGGTGGGGGCTGTGTGGCACTTCGTGGGAGGAGGGGGCTTTGTGGCCCTACCTGGGAGGGGCTTTGTGGCACTACCTGGGAGTAGGGGCTGTGTGTCACTACCTGGTGGGGGGCTGTGTGGCACTGCCTGGGAGGGGGCTGACTGGCACTACCTGGGAGGGGGGCTGTGTGACACTACCTGGGAGGTGGGCTGTGTGGCACTACCTGGGAGGGGGCTGTGTGGCACTATCTACAGAGGGCACTAAATTTATGGGGGTACAAACTGGGGGCCTAACTTCTATATGGGGGCATAAACAGGGCCCAACATCTTTATGGGGGAACAAAGTGACGCATTCTGACATTTTACTGCCACCGTGAATTCCCCCACAAAGGGTCTACTAAGTCTGTGTCGCCCAAGGGCCCACATAATACTGGAGCAGGCCCTGGGCAGGGGGACTGTGTGTGTGGAACCATACAGGGGTTTGTGACACTATATACAGGGGCATTGTGTGGGGAACTCTCTACAGGTGTCTTTGATTAGAGCCCCAAGACATATCTTTGCTTGGGGCCACAGAAATGCCAAATTTTCCCCTGAGGTTTAGTACAAGGATACTTACTGCTGGGGCCCTGTATCTAAGGCTAAATTCACACGAGCGTAACAGATTTACCTGGGGAAAAACACGCCTAACTCTGTCCGTGTGCGTTGCGTTTTTGCATCAGTGTTCTTTGCAAGTGGCATGGGTTTTTCACTCACTTGTGGCAGCTTCTGAATTCACTGTCAGTAAGCAGAAACCTTGGAGAATGTAAAGAATTGAAACCTAAAGAATATACAAAGTTAACTTTTTCTTATACCATAAACAAATGTAATTTACAGAAAACCTGAAAAGCCCATTAACCGTATAGGGTATTTTAACATTACTCAGTTCCAGAATTAAATAAATGGCTGAGATGTTTTGTTTCCCTTCTCGACATTGCCGGAAGATGGAATAAAAACACAATAATGTATTTCATGTCTCCAGAGAGACAATTCCCATTTTGCACATTTAAAATCATAATATTTTTCCTCTGGCAATTGATGTATGATTTTTTAAATATTCCAAAAGTTGAATGTCACTAATCCAAAAAGTATAAGTGGAAATATAGTTTAAAGCCCTTCACATCGGTTGTGTTCCAGAAAGGAATAGCAAAAGGAAGAAAAGTTTGTAGAATTGTAAGGACAAAAAAAATGGATCCATAAAATACAAAAAATACAGATAGAGAAGGAGACATGACTCTGATTTAAATGGGGCCATCCCTGCATATTGGGGCTGCATTTATTTAAAGCCACTAAAGGGTATATGGTCAGGATAAATTATATAGGGGAAATAGGCATCCCTGTCAAATTCATCTGGAAATGGACAAGGCCTGTGTAATGGCAGGGGGTAGGGAGACGGACAAGTGAGCCCTAATCTACCCGCCACTCTGTCCCTGCCTACTTGCAACGACCCGCCCTAGGCGACGGGGTACAACTGGGCGGCGGTCCCTGCGCTCAGTAAGTGCACGACAAACACGACAAACATACAAAGGAACACAAGCAAGAAAAAGGGGCGGTTGCCCACAGCAACACCGTGAGCAACCAGAGTGGTGAACGAGCCGAGTCAAGCCAGGAGTGTGCGAGGTACAAAACGAAAAGCAGAAGAGTAGTCGGTAAGCCAGGGTCTGTATGGAGCAGGATCAAAAATAGCAGGAGCTGTAGCTGGGCCAGGAAACCACAAGGAAAGAATCACAAGCACCGAGGGACAGGAAGTGCAGGCTTAAATAGACCGAGGGCGGGAGCTAGCTGAGTCTGGCCAGGTTATGATAGGTTCTCCCACTCCTAAGCCTGCCAGCCTGAATGGTGGAAGCAGGAGTCAGTCTCAGGGATGTATTCTCAGGTGCTGACTGATTAGTTCTGGGAGTTAACCCCGAAGCTGTGCCTGGCAGATCCTTTACAGCCTGTGGATATAAATACTTGCATTGTATATTGGTACAAGGCATAAAACATTAAGTTTTGAGTAAATTTCCTTTTTACATTTTCTTATTTTAAAAAAAATTTTTTTTTGTCCACAATACTGTCAATATCAATCATTATTGGAAAATTACATTTCAATTTTACCCCACAAGTTCCCACCAAGTGCTGTACATATTCAGTATGGTGGCCACATCTTTCTTCCACAAAATGTGATTGTATCAAAGTTACTGGTCTTAAAATGGTCAATGGTATAAGTATAGACAAGGGAATGAATATTTCTGCTTTATATATTCCAATACACATTACTTGTCCTAAGTCGAATTTATGAGGTTATCTGCACGATCTAAATGGTCTGGTCATGGGTGGGCTGACCTACAAATTAATGTAGAGTAGGGTGTCAGATCTCATTTTCTCTTATTTAGAATTTTTAACCACTGAGCCATGTGTATTGCATCATTTTGACAAACATTTCTGTCACATCCAAGTACCGTAAGTCAAAGACTGCTCTAAACAAAACCATCCAGAACCAATAATGAATGACGGACTTTATTCTGATTATTAACTTCCTAAGGGCCAGGCCCATTTTTTTATTTATTTTTCATTTATTTGTACTTTAAAAGCTACGTTGCTATTTGAGGGTTCGTTAGTAGGTCAGGTCATACATTTTTAGGTAGAATTTTTATGTACGGTACATATATGGAATTTGTATTACGTTTTTCACAACAGAAAAAACAATTGTGCCAATGATTTTTTATTACGTTTACTGTTCACATTAATAAGTGGTATATCTTTAGTGTTGGGGAAAATAACGAGTAAGGATACCAGACATGTATATGTATTTTATATTGTTCATTGACTTTTATTTAATAAAAATTAATTATTTAACCGGTTCAGGACCAGGTAGAGTTTAGCCATTTTTGTCACGCGTTCTAACGTTTTTATTTGTTGTGCTAGCAACGTGATTTTTGTGATGTTCTTTTGTGATTAGCCCCATGGCTCACCAGAACGCAACTGTACATCCCGGTGGGAATTTTTCTTGTGACAGTGTGCACTGGGATCTGGTTGGTCAACTGTTTCTGACAGCTGACACTCCGCTGTTGCCGGCCAGCGGTCCATCGCCGCTGATTTTGGCAATTAACCCCTTAAATGCGGTCATCGATTGCTGCATTTAAGGGATTTGTAACACATCAGCAGCCCCCACAATGCGATCGCGGGGGCTGCCGATGGTTGTCATTGCAACCAGAGTCCATACAATGGCTTCTGGGTCGGCCATGTATGGAAGCCTATGAGGAACAGCTGGTCCTGATAGTCTTCCTGTCAGAGTGACTGTCAGCGTCACAATGATAGTTAGAATACATTACACCATTTACTTAGTGTAATGTATTCTAGCAATGATCATGCTGCAGGTCTTCAAGTCACCTAATGGGACAAAAAAAAAAAAAAAAAAAGTTAATAAAAATGTTTTATGAAAGTGTAAAAATAACACAGTCTGTGGGTATGTGGACCCACTAGGCCGCACCGCCGTAGCAGGGAGGCAGTTGGCCAAACAACAGAGCACCCAAGCAATACAAAGACCCGCACTAGGGTACCTGAATAGTCTAGACAGTGGCCGAGGCTTTAGCACGGATGGAGGTGGCTGCAGCAGATTGCGCCAGACGTGGCGGATCACTCGTGGAAGATGACACTGGATGAGGCAGATGACACTGGACGTGGCAGACGACAGCAGATGCAGTAAGAACATGACCCCAACACTACAGATTCAGGAACAAGAACACAGCTCGGGATACAGGATACAGGAAACAAGGCACGGGTAACAACAGGAACGGGATAACACTAAGGGACCATTTGCAAGACTGACATGGGATACACTAACAATGCTCAGACAAAGATCAGAAGGGCAGGGCCCTTTTTATAGACAGAGATAACATGACAGTTGATGATGATGATGATGATGATGATTGATTTGTGCGTGCGCTGGCCCTTTAAGACCGGGCACGAGCGTGCGCGCACACCCTACGGGACACAGCAGACCGGAGCGGAAGTGAGCGCTGGCGACTCCTAGGAAGGAGATGCGAGCCAGCGCTCACAGATACATGGCTGCGGCCGCCGGGGGGTGAGTAAACCAGAAGGTCCGCGGCCATGGACGCTACAAAAAGATATACGTTAAAAAAACAAAAACTGCATTTATTATAGGAAAAAAAATGAAAACGTAAAAAAAAGTACACATATTTAGTTCTAACGACCCAAACTATAAAGCTATAATGTTATTTTTCACGCACGGTGGACACCGCAAAAAAAAAAAAAAATACTTTGCCAGAATCGCTATTTTTTGGTTACCACCCCTCCCAAAATATAGAATAAAAATTGATAAAAAAGTTGCATGTACCCCAAAATAGTGCCAATAGAAACAACAAAAAAACAAGCCCTTACACAGTATTTTTGACTGAAAAATAAAAAAGTTATGGCTCTCAGAATATGGTGATACAGAAAATTAGTTATTTCAAAATAAAAATCGCCCGCAGGGAAACGCTGAGAGCAGTAACCGCCATAAGTTGCACTCTGTACGGCCTAGAATCCACTAGTGCCACCAATGGAAAATATGTACAGAGCAATATAAAATACTAGGCTGGGGTGGAGCAGCCACCAGTCCCAACAAACCACAGGTAGTACAAATAACATCATTGTGGGGGAGCAGCCAGAGACACTTTATAATTTAGTTGTAATCCTTTGTGTCACTGGTCCCAGAATGCAGCAGGGGC